>NC_052334.1:11810669-11955669 GCF_016432855.1 Salvelinus namaycush | reverse complement strand
GACCTTAATTGCCTACCGTCTGTAAGCTGTTAGTGTCTTAACGACTGTTCCACAGGTGCATGTTCATTAATTGTTTATGGTTCATTGAACAAGCATGGGAAACAGTGTTTAAACCCTTTACAATGAAGATCTGTGAAGTTATTTGGATTTTTATGAATTATCTTTGAAAGACAGGGTCCTGAAAAAGGGCAGTTTCTTTTTTTGCTGAGTTTATAAACCCCCTTCTTGAATATCCAATCACATGGCGTTGGTATTTCCTTGAGTATGTGTGTATGAGTGTTGGTATTTCCTTCTGTGCGTTACGATGGTGTTTGGCCATGCAATGCTCACTGATCAGGTTGGGTCTACAGGGACCAGAGTATTACATGGGGATAATCTCTTTCATGTCAAATCCCTTGAAGCAATTTAGTCCTTCATAAATGATACTCCAAAGCAGAGACAATGATTAAGAAGTGAAATGATACACCAATACTGTGACGTGAACTTGCTGTTGTTGCTGTATGTCTTTTCTATTTACCTAGCCAACAACATGATTTAAAATTAATTAAACATATTCAAAACATAAAATATAGAAGGCTGATTAAAAGTGGTTGCAGCTAATAGCCTATGTACCTCATAGTTTCATTAAATGTTAAATGGCAGGATGAACAATATAATTAGAATGAGTAGAATGGATATAGAACCTCTAACCATGGGCATTCTAATTCTACTCATTCTAATTCTATGGGATAACCTCCCTCTGTTGACCGCGCTGCTTTTACATCAAGCATGAGGCATAAGGAAGTTTTGCAAATGCATGAAGGTAGATAACAAAAACAAAGATAAAACAAAGCCATTACCCAACAATGTTATCTTTACTGTCTTTATTTTAGTGATGTCCTTGTCCAAAAGGACAAACTGAATGAATAATAAAAACTCTTCAATAACGGAAACGAACCAAATGAGGTCTCTGTTGTCAAACTTGATGGTGCCCCGTCTTTAAAATGGAAAATAATCATTTGATTCATTTCAAAGAGGTCAATTGGACGGAACGGCAGACAAACCCTGCCCATGCACACTTTTTTCATCACATCCTTGTATTTTTTATCACAAAGGTAAGACCACTGATACAGTCTGTCATGTTTTGTCTTTTGATTATCATGTCTTGTCCCTGTGCTTCCCTTCCATTTGTCTCCCTCTGCTGGTCTTAGTAGGTTCTTTCCCTCTCTCTTCCCCTCCCTCTCTTCCTCTCTCGCTCTCTCTCTATCGTTCCGTTCCTGCTCCCAGCTGTTCCTCATTCTCCTAACTACCTCATTTAATCTTTCACACCTGTCCCCTATTTTGCCCTCTGATTAGAGTTCCTATTTCTCCCTCTGTTTTCCGCTTCTGTCCTTGTCGGATCTTTGTTTGATGTTTGCTGTTCCGTGTCCTGGTTCCGCCCTGTCGTGTTTTTGCCTTCATCAGATGCTGCGTGTGAGCAGGTGTCATCTAAGATATATCCAGGAGTACCGTTTTGTTTATGTTTGGAATAAAGACTCTGTTTTTGTTAAGTCGCTTTTGGGTCCTCATTCATCTGCATAACAGAAAGATCCGACCAGTATGGACCCAGCGACTACGGATTCTCGCAACACTGCCATCGAGATCCAGGGAGCAATGCTCGGCAGACACGAGCAGGAATTGTCTGCTGCTCGTCATGCCGTTGAGACCCTGGCCGCTCAGGTTTCCAACCTCTCAGGACAGTTTCAGAGTCTTCGTCTCGTGCCACCTGTTACTTCCTGGTCTTCCGAGTCTTCGGAACCTAGGGTTAATAACCCACCATGTTACTCTGGGCAACCCACTGAGTGCCGCTCCTTTCTGACCCAGTGTGATATTGTGTTTTCTCTCCAGCCCAACACATACTCACGAGAGAGAGCTCGGATCGCCTACGTCATATCACTCCTTACTGGTCGGGCTCGGGAGTGGGGCACAGCTATCTGGGAGGCAAGGGCTGAGTGTACTAACGATTATCAGAGCTTTAAAGAGGAGATGATACGGGTTTTTGATCGTTCAGTTTTTGGGAAGGAGGCTTCCAGGGTCCTGGCTTCCCTATGTCAAGGTGATCGATCCATAACGGATTACTCTATAGAGTTTCGCACTCTTGCTGCATCCAGTGACTGGAACGAGCCGGCGTTGCTCGCTCGTTTTCTGGAGGGACTTCACGCTGAGGTTAAGGATGAGATTCTCTCCCGGGAGGTTCCTTCCAGCGTGGACTCTTTGATTGCACTCGCCATCCGCATAGAACGACGGGTAGATCTTCGTCACCGAGCTCGTGGAAGAGAGCTCGCGTTAACGGTGTTTCCCCTCTCCGCATCTCAACCATCTTCTCCCATCAGCTCAGAGACTGAGCCCATGCAGCTGGGAGGTATTCGCATCTCGACTAAGGAGAGGGAACGGAGAATCACCAACCGCCTTTGTCTCTATTGCGGTTCTGCTGGACATTTTGTCATGTCATGTCCAGTAAAAGGCCAGAGCTCATCAGTAAGCGGAGGGCTACTGGTGAGCGCTACTACTCAGGTCTCTCCATCAAGATCCTGTACTACCTTGTCGGTCCATCTACGCTGGACCGGTTCGGCTGCTTCCTGCAGTGCCTTGATAGACTCTGGGGCTGAGGGTTGTTTTATGGACGAAGCATGGGCTCGGAAACATGACATTCCTCTCAGACAGTTAGGGAAGCCCACGCCCATGTTCGCCTTAGATGGTAGTCTTCTCCCCAGTATCAGATGTGAGACACTACCTTTAACCCTCACAGTATCTGGTAACCACAGTGAGACCATTTCCTTTTTGATTTTTCGTTCACCTTTTACACCTGTTGTTTTGGGTCATCCCTGGCTAGTATGTCATAATCCTTCTATTAATTGGTCTAGTAATTCTATCCTATCCTGGAACGTTTCTTGTCATGTGAAGTGTTTAATGTCTGCTATCCCTCCTGTGTCTTCTGTCCCCTCTACTCAGGAGGAACCTGGTGACTTGACAGGTGTGCCGGAGGAATATCATGATCTGCGCACGGTCTTCAGTCGGTCCAGAGCCAGCTCCCTTCCTCCTCACCGGTCGTATGATTGTTGTATTGATCTCCTTCCGGGGACCACTCCCCCTCGGGGTAGACTTTACTCTCTGTCGGCTCCCGAACGTAAGGCTCTCGAGGATTATCTGTCTGTTTCTCTCAACGCCGGTACCGTGGTGCCTTCTTCCTCTCCCGCCGGAGCGGGGTTTTTCTTTGTTAAGAAGAAGGACGGTACTCTGCGCCCCTGTGTGGATTATCGAGGGCTGAATGACATAACGGTTAAGAATCGTTATCCGCTTCCCCTTATGTCGTCAGCCTTCGAGATGCTGCAGGGAGCCAGGTTCTTTACTAAGTTGGACCTTCGTAACGCTTACCATCTCGTACGCATCAGAGAGGGGGACGAGTGGAAAACGGCGTTTAACACTCCGTTAGGGCATTTTGAATACCGGGTTCTGCCGTTCGGTCTCTCTAATGCTCCAGCGGTCTTTCAGGCATTAGTCAATGATGTACTGAGAGACATGCTGAACATCTTTGTTTTCGTTTACCTTGACGATATCCTGATTTTTTCACCGTCACTCGAGATTCATGTTCAGCACGTTCGACGTGTACTCCAGCGCCTTTTAGAGAATTGTCTCTACGTGAAGGCTGAGAAGTGCGCCTTTCATGTCTCCTCTGTCACTTTTCTTGGTTCTGTTATTTCCGCTGAAGGCATTCAGATGGATCCCGCTAAGGTCCAGGCTGTCAGCGATTGGCCCGTCCCTAAGTCACGTGTCGAGTTGCAGCGCTTTCTCGGTTTCGCTAATTTCTATCGGCGTTTCATTCGTAATTTCGGTCAAGTGGCTGCCCCTCTCACAGCTCTGACTTCTGTCAAGACTTGCTTTAAGTGGTCCGGTTCCGCCCAGGGAGCTTTTGATCTCCTCAAGAAGCGTTTTACATCCGCTCCTATCCTTGTTACTCCTGACGTCACTAAACAATTTATTGTCGAGGTTGACGCTTCAGAGGTGGGCGTGGGAGCCATTCTGTCCCAGCGCTTCCAGTCTGACGATAAGGTTCATCCTTGCGCTTACTTTTCTCATCGCCTGTCGCCATCGGAACGCAACTATGATGTGGGTAACCGCGAACTGCTCGCTATCCGCTTAGCCATAGGCGAATGGCGACAGTGGTTGGAGGGGGCGACCGTTCCTTTTGTCGTTTGGACTGACCATAAGAACCTTGAGTACATCCGTTCTGCCAAACGACTTAATGCACGTCAAGCTCGTTGGGCGTTGTTTTTCGCTCGTTTCGAGTTCGTGATTTCCTATCGCCCGGGGAATAAGAACACCAAGCCTGATGCCTTATCCCGTCTCTTTAGTTCTTCTGTGGTTTCTACCGACCCCGAGGGGATTCTCCCTGAAGGGCGTGTTGTCGGGTTGACTGTCTGGGGAATTGAGAGACAGGTAAAGCAAGCGCTCACTCACACTGCGTCGCCGCGCGCTTGTCCTAGTAACCTTCTGTTTGTTCCTGTCCCTACTCGTCTGGCTGTTCTTCAGTGGGCTCATTCTGCCAAGTTAGCTGGCCACCCCGGTGTTCGGGGTACGCTTGCTTCTATTCGCCAGCGGTTTTGGTGGCCTACTCAGGAGCGGGACACGCGCCGTTTCGTGGCTGCTTGTTCGGACTGCGCGCAGACTAAGTCAGGTAACTCTCCTCCTGCCGGTCGTCTCAGACCGCTTCCCATTCCTTCTCGACCATGGTCTCACATCGCCTTAGACTTTATTACCGGTCTGCCTTCGTCTGCGGGGAAGACTGTGATTCTTACGGTTATCGATAGGTTCTCTAAGGCGGCACATTTCATTCCCCTCGCTAAGCTTCCTTCCGCTAAGGAGACGGCACAAATCATCATTGAGAATGTGTTCAGAATTCATGGCCTCCCGTTAGACGCCGTTTCAGACAGAGGTCCGCAATTCACGTCACAGTTTTGGAGGGAGTTCTGTCGTTTGATCGGTGCTTCCGTCAGTCTCTCTTCCGGGTTTCATCCCCAGTCTAACGGTCAAGCAGAAAGGGCCAATCAGTCGATTGGTCGCATTTTACGCAGCCTTTCGTTTCGAAACCCTGCGTCTTGGGCAGAACAGCTCCCCTGGGCTGAGTACGCTCACAACTCGCTTCCTTCGTCTGCTACAGGGCTATCTCCGTTTCAGAGTAGTCTTGGTTACCAGCCTCCTCTGTTCTCGTCCCAGCTCGCCGAGTCCAGCGTTCCCTCCGCTCAGGCTTTTGTCCAACGTTGTGAGCGCACTTGGAGGAGGGTCAGGTCTGCACTTTGCCGTTACAGGGCGCAGACTGTGAGAGCCGCCAATAAACGTAGGATTAAGAGTCCTAGGTATTGTCGCGGTCAGAGTGTGGCTTTCCACTCGTAACCTTCCCCTTACGACAGCTTCTCGCAAGTTGACTCCGCGGTTCATTGGTCCGTTCCGTGTCTCTCAGGTCGTCAATCCTGTCGCTGTGCGACTGCTTCTTCCGCGACATCTTCGTCGCGTCCACCCTGTCTTCCATGTCTCTTGTGTCAAGCCTTTTCTTCGCGCTCCCGTTCGTCTTCCCTCCCCCCCTCCCGTCCTTGTCGAGGGCGCACCTATTTACAGGGTACGGAAGATCATGGACATGCGTTCTCGGGGACGTGGTCACCAGTACTTAGTGGATTGGGAGGGTTACGGTCCTGAGGAGAGGAGTTGGGTTCCATCTCGGGACGTGCTGGACCGTTCGTTGATTAATGATTTCCTCCGTTGCCGCCAGGGTTCCTCCTCGAGTGCGCCAGGAGGCGCTCGGTGAGTGGGGGGGTACTGTCATGTTTTGTCTTTTGATTATCATGTCTTGTCCCTGTGCTTCCCTTCCATTTGTCTCCCTCTGCTGGTCTTAGTAGGTTCTTTCCCTCTCTCTTCCCCTCCCTCTCTTCCTCTCTCGCTCTCTCTCTATCGTTCCGTTCCTGCTCCCAGCTGTTCCTCATTCTCCTAACTACCTCATTTAATCTTTCACACCTGTCCCCTATTTTGCCCTCTGATTAGAGTTCCTATTTCTCCCTCTGTTTTCCGCTTCTGTCCTTGTCGGATCTTTGTTTGATGTTTGCTGTTCCGTGTCCTGGTTCCGCCCTGTCGTGTTTTTGCCTTCATCAGATGCTGCGTGTGAGCAGGTGTCATCTAAGATATATCCAGGAGTACCGTTTTGTTTATGTTTGGAATAAAGACTCTGTTTTTGTTAAGTCGCTTTTGGGTCCTCATTCATCTGCATAACACAGTCATGTTGTTTAAAGGGATAGTCATGATATATCTAACAGAACTATGTCTGTTGTCTGTGTATTGGTTCCTGATCTGAGTAGTATCTTAGTGCTTAGATACTCTTTTTAACATACACATCTTGGAGAGACTGAAGAGTAAATGGATAGTTCTCTTTACCCTGTAAGCACTCTATAGACAAAGTATGACAGCAATCCACGCTTTGATTTAGCACTAATGTGTCATTTTGCAATTTGTGTGAACAATCCCTCTAACTTTCAGTCTCTCCAAGATGTGTATGTCAAAAATAGTATCTAACTACTACTTAGATCAGGAACCAATACACAGCAAACATACATGGTTCTGTTAGATAGATCATGACACAATCATGATAGCATTAGATAAGGAAGCAACAGAGAGAAGAAGACACATTGCAAAGAAGTATTTTCAGAGTCTCCTTTAGAAGGCTGACACTGTCTGCATCCCAAACCTTTGACCATGGTCCACAGGGCTCTGGTCAAAAGTAGTGCACTGTATAGGGAATAGTGTGCAATTTGGGACAGCCTCTTCTATCTTCTGGGCTAAAGGCTTCTATCTACTGGGCTAAAGGGAATGAGATTCTCTCAGGGAGCTGGAGAAGTGGAGGCTGAGGTGGCTGGGGATAGAGATGGGGGTGGGGCTAGGCAGCTGGGGAGGTGGAGGGGGCCAGGCCTGGTGGCTGGGGATAGATGGAGGGGGCTGGGGCAGTGGAGGGGGCCAGGCCTGGTGGCTTGGGATAGATGAAGGGGAATGGAGAGGTGGAGGGGCCAGGCCTGGTGGCTGGGGATAGATGGAGGGGGCTGGGGAGGTAGAGGGGCCAGGCCTGGTGGCTGGTGATAGATGGAGGGGGCTGGGGGGGTGGAGGGGGCCAGGCCTGGTGGCTTGGGATAGATGGAGGGGGCTAGAGGGCTGGAGGGGGCCTTGTGGCTGGGGATAGATGGAGGGGGCTGTGGAGGTGGAGGGGGCCAGGCCTTGTGGCTGGGGATAGATGGAGGATGTTAGGGGGCAGGGGAGGTGGAGAGTGTCAGGCCTGGTGGCTTGGGATAGATGAAGGTGGCTGGAGAGGTGGAGGGGCCAGGCCTGATGGCTGGGGATAGATGGAGGAGGCTGGGGAGGTAGAGGGGCCAGGCCTGGTGGCTGGTGATAGATGGAGGGGGCTGGGCGGTGGAGGGGGCCAGGCCTGGTGGCTTGGGATAGATGGAGGGGGCTGGGGGGCTGGAGGGGGCCAGGCCTTGTGGCTGGGGATAGATGGAGGATGTTAGGGGGCAGGGGAGGTGGAGGGAGCCAGGCCTGGTGGCTGGGCTGGGGTTAGGAACTCCTACAGATTACAAATGGCTGAATCCCCCCTCAGACAAAGGAGTGACATAATCACATCCCCCTTAGAAAAGAGAGACCATTGTACATCAGTCTTTAACCTAAAGAGCAACACACTACCATGGATTACCGAACTAGGGATGAGAGATGGCGATTCCCATTTATAACTGGATTAAGCTACAATAATAAATTAGATGACTGCAGCCCGTGCGGTCAGTGTGAATGTGCCAGTCCAGCGCTGACTGCCTGCTGAATACATTTCAGAATGGAAATGAAACAAGCCAAAAGCTTTATATCTCTCTTTCACAGGCTTGGTGGCAGACAAACCTTTTGTGGCCCATTATAATTCATGAACACGACCAATGACTATTTTAACTGTATTAGAATGAGCCTTGGCTCAACAATGCAGTCATCTGCTTTAATCTCTTCTGATGACTAGATGAGAACAATGCGCAGCCGGGGGAGAAATAATACAGGCTCAAATATTCATTGTGTTGCGTCGTGGGCAGTAAAGTGGCCGGTGTTGTCTATTACAAGAGAGGCAGCAGATTATACTCTGTGATGGCAGAAAGGACACTTGGATTACAGTGGCTGCGTTTGCATTGTAATTTAGGCTGGTGTGTGTGTGGTGTCGTCATGGTTGGAGCACAGCTGGGCCAGGCATCATTAGCAACATGCTTATTCCGTAGAAAATCACTTATTAATATCTACGCATTTGACACCTGTCTGGCTGGCTGGAAGGAACATAGTCATATAAAACACCTGATTCAACCACCACCAAACATAAAAAGGCAGTACTTAATGCTTCTTCGTTTTAAAAGAAGGAAAACTCTTAATTACATAGGGCTTCAGAAATGTCATCTTCCTCTATTAAATGTTCTGCTCTATTAGAATCCCACTGTCAAATATACCTGTTAGACATACCTGTTAGACAGCCTGCCTCCTGTATGTTTACTTTCTCTTTGTCTGTCTGTCTCTCTCACTGTCTATCTGTCTCTCCCTCTTTCTGTCTATCTGTCTCCCTTTCTCTCTCTCTCTGACTCTCTTTCTTTCTCTCTGTCTCACTCTCTTTTTCTCCTTCTCTCTGTCTCACTCTCTTTTTCTCCTTCTTTCTCTTTCACTCTGTCTGCCTGTCTGTCTGTCTGTCTGTCTGTCTGTCTGTCTGTCTGTCTGTCTGTCTGTCTGTCTGTCTGTCTGTCTGTCTGTCTGTCTGTCTGTCTGTCTGTCTGTCTGTCTGTCTGTCTGTCTGTCTGTCTGTCTGTCTATCTATCTATCTATCTATCTGCAAACACTACATGACCAAAAGTATGTGGACTCCTGCTCGTCGAACATCTCATTCCAAAATCATGGGCATTAATACGGAATTGGTCCCCTCTTTGCTGCTAAAACTGCCTCCACTCTTCTGGGAAGGCTTTCCACTAGATGTTGGAACATTGCTGTGGGATTTGCTTCCATTCAACCACAAGAGCATTAGTGAGGTTGGGCACTGATTTCGGGCGACTAGGCCTGGCTCGCAGTCGGCGTTCCAATTCATCCTAAAAGTGTTCTATGGGGTGGAGGTCAGTGCTCTGTGCAGGCTAGTCCAGTTCTTCCACACTGATCTCGACAAACCATTTCTGTATGGACCTCTCTTTGTGCACGGTGGCATTGTCATGCTGAAACAGGAAAGGGCCTTCCCTAAACTGTTGCCACAAAGTTGGAAGCAAAGAATCGTCTAGAATGTCATTGTATACTGTAGCATTAACATTTCCCTTCACTGGAACTAAGGGGCTTCGCCCGAACCATGAAAAACAGCCCCAGAACATTATTCCTCCTCCACCCAACTTTACAGTTGGCACTATGCATTCGGGCAGGTAGCGTTCTCCTGGCATCTGCCAAACCCAGATTCGTCCTTCAGACTGCCAGATGGTGAAGCGTGATTCATCACTCCAGAAAACGCGTTTCCACTACTCCAGAGTCCAATGGCAAAGAGCTTTACACCACTCCAGCTGACGCTTGGCATTGCGCATGGTGATCTTAGGGTTGTGTGCAGCTGCTCGGCCATGGAAACCCATTTCATGAAGCTCAGATGAACAGTTATTGTGCTGACGTTGCTTCCAGAGGCAGTTTGGAACTCTGCAGTGAGTTTGACAAACGAGGACAGAATATTTTTACACGCTACGCGCTTCAGCACTCAGCGGTCCCATTCTGTGAGCTTGTGTGACCACTTCGTGGCTGAGCTGTTGTTGCTCCTAGACGTTTCCACTTCACAATAACAGCACTTACAGTTGATCAGGGCAGCTCTAGCAGGGCAGAAATTTAATGAACTGACTTGTTGGAAAGGTAGCATCCTATGACGGTGCCACGTTGAAAGTCACTGAGCTGCTCAGTAAGGCCATTCTACTGCCAATGTTTGTCTATGGAAATTGCATGGCTGTGTGCTAGATTTTATACACATGTCAGCAATGGGTGTGGCTGAAATAGCCACGTCCACTAATTTAAAAGAGGGTCCACATACTTTTGTAAATATAGTGTAAAAATAAAGAAAAACCCTTGAATGAGTAGGTGTGTCCAATCTTTTGACTGGCACTGTACTTTTGTATATGTAGTGTATCTCCCTCCCTCCCTCCCCCCCTCCCCCTATCCTTCCTCCACCCCGTCACACTATCCCCCCTCCCCCCTATCCCCCCTCCACCCTATCCCCCTCCCCCATCCACCCCTATCTCCCCGAATTGAGACATGGATTGTGTATGTAAGACAAAAGATTTACGTCAACATGGACCAGCATCCCTGTGGAACACTTTCGACACCTTGTAGAGTCCGTGCACCAACGAATTGAGACTGTTCTGACTGTTCTGAAGGCAAAACGGGGTGCAAATCAATATTAGGAAGGTGTTCCTAATGTTTTGTACACTCAGTAAATATTTTACTTATAAGAGCTCTTAAATATTAATCAAAGCCTTCAAACGTGCATATTTAATGATGAAATATTATCATGCTATAGAGCACCATCCCATGAGGAAAGTAACATTTCAGATGACTGTTGGGAGGGAGAAAAATATAAAATCCCTCCTACACTTCTAAAATATCGGTGTGACTTTGTAAAGTACTAATCAAATAAATTGATGTTGACTCTAGGGTTCAGAATTAATTACTGCATTTAACATTAGATAAATGGAAAATTATAAGGTTGATAGAGTATAATTACTCTTGTATTAATGATTCATATTACATTGCCCTCAATTGATAACACTTGGCATAAAGCTATGGAAGTTTAATTAAAAAATATATATTTTTCTTAACATGGCAAACTGCTGTTCTTGTAGGGTTTGAATAACTAATGCCAGACCTATGTTATTACTGATTTAAAGAGGGAAGGAGGGAGGGAGGGAGGGAGGGTACACCAGCTTTGATAATACTGCAAATCTTCAATTCTGTCTAAATGACAGAAGAGTAAGAAACCTGTGGTCTCAAGTGTCACAACCCAGCATCACTTGGATAGAGGGCCAAAGCAGCAGCGTCCTCCCACCCATCTCTTGTGTGGGTGTGTGTTTTCTATGCCAGAGTGGTATCACACCCCCTCCTCATGCAGAATATCTAATAACCAGGGATCTAGTGAATATCTCTAGTTATCTCCTGGTTCCAAAACAAATGGAAAGGCTACACAGATATGGCTGTAGCATCATGGGCATCAGAAGCTGAGAGGATTTTAAAATAAAAACAGACCGTCAATGGCTTAAAGGAAGCTAGTAATTAAGGGCAATTGGAGCTGTCTTCCCGGTGTGCTGGACGGGACCCAGGGGAACACCTGTCTGACCTTGGCAAATGGTGGTCCTTGGCTGAGACTGTGACCCGCTGAACCCCCTCTCACATCCAATCTTCCTCACACAGTACATAGGGCGACCTGCCTCATGCAAATCACCACTCCCCCATGAGACCTGTATAAACTACAGCCTAATTAAATATTTTTTAACGATGTGAGTAATTTTTGCCAAGGGGTGGATTCGGGGGAAGTTTAATATGAGATCACAAAAGATGTTCTCGGCGTTGATTCTGTAAATGATTGACGATCGAGTGTTTATGATTAAAGCACCAGCGCCAGGAATGAGAATGAAGTCAGCCTTATACTTCATTTCTCTAATAACCCAAATGCTTTCAAGAACCAAAAAAAAAGATGCCAACATAGTCCATCATATGAAAATGCTGGATAACGCGGACATTGCCAAACTCAAGGCAGTAAAGTAATATTTGTCAGCCAAATGACAAGGTCTTCTAATTTCACAAACCAAACAGACATACAGATCAGAACTGTATACGCTCTGATGATGCTACCTCTTTCTCTCCCTCTCCCTCTCCCTCTCTCCCTCTCCCTCTCCCTCTCCCTCTCTCTCTCTCTCTCTCTCTCTCTCTCTCTCTCTCTCTCTCTCTCTCTCTCTCTCTCTCTCTCTCTCTCTCTCTCTCTCTCTCTCTCTCTCTCTCCATGTTAACTGCAGAGGGCTTTCTCCAGTCCACTCAAGTGTTACAGTGGTCACAGATTACAGTAACCTTTAACAGGCCTGTGACAGCCAAGATACACATTTTGTAGAAAAGCAGTCAGTCTCTCTCTCTCTCTCTTTCTCCCTCTCTCTCTCTTCCACTCTCTCTTTGTCTCTCTCTCTCTCTCTCACTCTTTCTGTCTTTCTGTCTGTCCCTCTCTCCAGCCCCCCCCCCCCTCTCTCTGTCTGTCTGTCCCTCTCTCTCTCTCTTCAGCCTATAATACCACATTGTGCCACTTCTCCAGCAGGCCTTAATCTCCCTCCAAACTAAAGCCTGTCACTTCAGGAGGGAGAAATGGAAGGCTTGGAGAGGAGAGGACTGGATACTATACTACTGAATCAGACCTGATACAGTTGAAGTTGGAAGTTTACATACACTTAGGTTGGAGTCATTAAAACTCATTTTTCAACCACTCCACAAATTTCTTGTTAAGTTAACCTCTTTGGTCTAGGGGGCAGTATTCGGAAGTTTGGATGAAAAGGGTGCCCAAAGTAAACTGCCTGTTACTCAGGCCCAGAAGCCAGGATATGCATGTAATTGGTAGTATTGGATAGAAAACACTCTAAATTTTCCAAAACTGTTAAAATAATGTCTGTGAGTATAACAGAACTGATATAGCAGGCAAAAACCCGAGGAGAATCCACCCTGAATAATTTTGGGGAGTTGACACCATTTAAAATGCCTGTCTATAGGGAAATCAATGGAATACCTCCCAGATTGCAGTTCCTAGGGCTTCCAATAGATGTCAACACTCTTTAGAAAGAGATTCAGGCTTTGTTTTGGGAAATATTTGCTAGAATTTGTAGTTTTTCTCAGTGGCTCCCATTTTGGCTGTAGTTTTTGTGGTGAACGTCGGTAAGGGAGCACACTTCATAATTTATCTCCGGTAATGAACATACTATTCTCCGTCTTAAATGGTATTGTTTATTTACATATTAAGGTACCTGAGGATTGATTAGAAACGTTGTTTGACTTGTTTGGACAAAGTTTATTGGTAACTTTCAGGATTAATTTGTATGCATTTTGAACGAGGGAAACCAGTGGATTACTGAGTCAACCGCGCCAACTAAATTGACTTTTTCTGGGATAAAAATAAGGACTTTATCAAACAAAAGGACCATTTGTTATGTAGCTGGGACCCTTGTGATTGCAACCAGAGGAAGATCTTCAAAGGTAAGTGATTTACTTTATCGCTATTTATGACTTTCGTGACACCTCTGCTTGGTTGGAAAATGAATGTAATGCTTTGGTATGCGGAGCGCTGTCCTCAGATAATTGCATGGTGTGCTTTCACCGTAAAGCCTTTTTGAAATCTGACAAAGCGGCTGGATTAACAAGAAGTTAAGCTTTTAAACAATGTAAGACACTTTTATTTTCATGAATGTTTAATATTACGAATATTGTATTTTGAATTTTGTGCTTTGCAATTTCACCGGATGTTGGCCAGGTGGGACGCTACCGTCCCATCTAGCCCAAAGAGGTTTTAACAAACTATAGTTTTGGCAAGTCAGTTAGGGCATCTACTTTGTGCATGACACAAGTAATTTTTCCAACAATTGTTGACAGACAGATTATTTCACTTATAATTCACTGTATCACAATTCCAGTGGGTCAGAAGTTTACATACACTAAGTTGACTGTGTCTTTAAACAGCTTGGAAAATTCCAGAAAATTATGTCATGGCTTTAGAAGCTTCTGATAGGCTAAATGACATCATTTGAGTCAATTGAACGTGTCTTTCATGGATGTATTTCAAGGCCTACCTTCAAACGCAATACCTCTTTGCATGACATCATGGGAAAATCAAAAGAAATCAGCCAAGACCTCAGAAAAAAAATTGTAGACCTCCACAAGTCTGGTTCATCCTTGGGAGCAATTTTCATCTGTACAAACAATAGTACGCAAGTATAAACACCATGGGACCACGCAGCCGTCTTACCACTCAGGAAGGAGTGTTAACTAGAGATGAACGTACTTTGGTGCGAAAAATGCAAATCAATCCCAGAACAACAGCATAGGATCTTGTGA
Organism: Salvelinus namaycush; assembly: GCF_016432855.1. NCBI lineage: Eukaryota > Metazoa > Chordata > Actinopteri > Salmoniformes > Salmonidae > Salvelinus > Salvelinus namaycush. Next base: position 11,941,515 of record NC_052334.1, on the reverse strand, counting down.
AGATGCTGGAGGAAACAGGTACAAAAGTATCTATATCCACAGTAAAATGAGTCCTATATCGACATAACCTGAAAGGCCGCTCAGCAAGGAAGAAGCCACTGCTCCAAAACTGCCATAAAAAAGGCAGACAACAGTTTGCAACTGCACATGGGGACAAAGATCATACTTTTTGGAGAAATGTCCTCTGGTCTGATGAAACAAAAATAGAACTGTTTGGCCATAATGACCATCGTTATGTTTGGAGGAAAAAGGGGGAGGCTTGCAAGCCAAAGAACACCATCCCAACCATGAAGCACGGAGGTGGCAGCATCATGTTGTGGGGGTGCTTTGCTGCAGGAGGGACTAGTGCACTTCACAAAATAGATGGCATCATGAGGTAGGAAAATTATGTGGATATATTGAAGCAACATCTCAAGACATCAGTCAGGAAGTTAAAGCTTGGTCGCAAATGGGTCTTCCAAATGGACAATGACCCCAAGCATACTTCCAAAGTTCTGGCAAAATGCTTAATGACAACAAAGTCAAGGTATTGGAGTGGCCATCACAAAGCCCTGACCTCAATCCCATATACAATTCACCCAATTTATTGTGGGAAGCTTGTGGAAGGCTACCCAAAACGTTTGACCCAAGTTAAACAGTTTAAGGGCAATGCTACCAAATACTAATTGAGTGTATGTAAACTTCTGACCCACTGGGAATGTGATGAAATAAATAAAAGCTGAAATAAATAATTCTTCCTACTATTATTCTGACATTTCACATTCTTAAAATAAAGTGCTGATCCTAACTGACCTAAGACAGGGAATTTTTACTAGGTTTAAATGTCCAGAATTGTGAAAAACTGAGTTTAAATGTATTTGGCTAAGGTGTATGTAAACTTCCGACTTCAACTGTATATTATCATAGGGGTATGATCTTTGACCCCCTCTAACTTTCTCACTCAACATTATTCACGATTAATTATTATCCGTAATCATGGTATCATAACACATTCATGTTGTAGTGTTAGGAAACATATTCTATTCTTATTTACAATAAAAGTGACTCCAAAATGACACAATTTACCATTAATTTCTAATGGGCACATAACAATCTGAAACACAAGCAAAATTAACTGCAAATGCATCAATGAAGTTTGTAGAGTCACAAACTTGATGTAGTGCTAGGAATAAGCTTTTGACTACTTTATTTATAAGAATATTTAGGGGTGACCATCATTTTGAACCATAACGTTGAACCATAACGAAAAAATAAATATTACTTGTTAAACAAAATATATTTCTCTGAGCAATTGTATTTCCATATATTTAGCACACAATATAGCTCAGTATTTGAATGATTTATTTTATACAGTCATTATTGCTCATCTTTTTTATTTTATTTATATATTTTTCACCTTTATTTAACCAGGTAGGCTAGTTGAGAACAAGTTCTCATTTACAACTGCGACCTGGCCAAGATAAAGCAAAGCAGTTCGACACATACAACAACACAGAGATACACATGGAATAAACAAACATACAGTCAATAATACAGTAGAAAAATATATATACAGCATGTGCAAATGAGGTAGGATAAGAGAGGTAAGGCAATAAATAGGCCATGGTGGCGAAGTAATTACAATATAGCAATTAAACTCTGGAGTGGTAGGGTGTGCAGAAGATGAATGTGCAAGTAGAGATACTGGGGTGCAAAGGAGCAAGATAAATAAATAAATACAGTATGGGGATGAGGTAGATTGGATGGGCTATTTACAGGTGAGCTATGTACAGGTGCAGTGAACTGTGAGCTGCTCTGACAGCTTGTGCTTAAAGCTAGTGAGGGAGGTAAGAGTCTCCAGCTTCAGAGATTTTTGCAGTTCGTTCCAGTCATTGTCAGCAGAGAAATGGAAGGAGAGGTGACCAAAGGAAGAATTGGCATTGGGGATAACCAGTGAGATATACCTGCTGGAGCGCGTGCTATGGGTGGGTGCTGCTATGGTGACCAGTGAGCTGAGATAAGGCGGGGCTTTACCTAGCAGAGACTTGTAGATGACCTGGAGCCAGTGGGTTTGGCGACGAGTATGAAGCGAGGGCCAGCCAACGAGAGCATACAGGTCGCAGTGGTGGGTAGTATATGGGGCTCTGGTGACAAAACGGATGGCACTGTGATAGACTGCATCCAATTTGTTGAGTAGAGTGTTGGAGGCTATTTTGTAAATGACATCGCCGAAGTCGAGGATCGGTAGGCTGGTCAGTTTTACGAGGGTATGTTTGGCAGCATGAGTGAAGGATGCTTTGTTGCAAAATAGGAAGCCGATTCTAGATTTAATTTTGGATTGGAGATGTTTAATGTGAGTCTGGAAGGAGAGTTTACAGTCTAACCAGACACCTAGTTATTTGTAGTTGTCCACATATTCTAAGTCAGAACCGTCCAGAGTGGTGATGCTGGACGGGCGGGCAGGTGCGGGCAGCGAATGGTTGAAGAGCATGCATTTAGTTTTACTCGCATTTAAGAGCAGTTGGAGGCCACGGAAGGAGAGTTGTATGGCATTGAAGCTCATCTATCTGGAGGTTAGTTAACTTCTCTAGGATAGGGGGCAGCAAATTCACTATTGGATAAATAGCGTGCCCAATTTCAACTTCCTTCTACTCATCCCCAGAATATAAGATATGCATGTAGATTTGGATAGAAAACACTCTGAAGTTTCTAAAACTGTTTGAATCATGTCTGTAAGTATAACATAACTTATGTAGCAGGCAAAACCCCGAGGACTAACCATTATTTTAATTTTATTTTTTAAGTCACTGTCTGTTCAATGAGTTTTCATTGGAATGCTGGATTTCTAATCACCCTGTTTTCAGTTCCTACCGCTTCCACTGGATGTCACCACTCTTTGGAAATAGGTTGAGGTTATTCCTTTGTGCAATAAAGAAGTGAGGCCACCTGGAAACAGTGTAACGTCATGTGTACTGTTTGAGAGTTGCGCAAGACTAGAAAAGTAGCGTTAGTTTGTTGATCTCCTGTATTGAAAACAGATAGACCCGTCTTCAATTTGATCGATTATTAACGTTTACAAATACCTTAAGTTGTATTACAAAAGTAGTTTGAAATGTTTTGGCAAAGTTTAGAGGTAATTTTTGAGATATTTTGTAGTGACTTTGCGCAAATTGGAAGCTGTTTCTTTCTGGATCAACCGCGCCAAATAAATGGACAATTTGGATATATATGGACGGAATTAATCGAACAAAAGGACCATTTGTGATGTTTATGGGACATATTGGAGTGCCAACAAAAGAATCTCGTCAAAGGTAAGGCATGATTTATATTTTATTTCTGCGTTTTGTGTCGTGCCTGCAGTGTTGAAATATGCTACACTCTCTTTGTTTACTGTTGTGCTATCATCAGATAATAGCATTTTATGCTTTCGCCGAAAAGCCTTTTTGAAATCTGACATGGTGGCTGGATTCACAACGAGTGTAGCTTTAATTTGGTATCTTACATGTGTGATTTAATGAAAGTTTGATTTTATATTTTTTTATTTTATTTGGCGCTCTACATTTTCCCTGGCTATTGGCCAAGTGGGACGGTAGCGTCCCACATATCCTAGAGGAGTTACCACAGTGTCCAGAAAATGGCCAGAGGTATACAGAATGGTGTTGCCTGCGTAGAGGTGGATCAGAGAATCACCAGCAGCGAGAGCGACATCATTGATGTATACAGAGAAGAGAGTCGGCCCGAGAATTGAACCCTGTGGCACCCCCATAGAGACTGCCAGAGGTCCGGCAACAGGCCCTCCGATTTGACATACTGAACTCTATCGGAGAAGTAGTTGGTGAACCAAGAGAGGCAATCATTTGAGAAACCAAGGCTGTTGAGTCTGCCAATAAGAATGTTGTGATTGACAGAGTCGAAAGCCTTAGCCAGGTCGATGAATACGGCTGCACAGTAATGTCTCTTATCAATGGCGGTTATGATATCGTTTAGGACCTTGAGCGTGGCTGAGGTGCACCCATGACCAGCTCGGAAACCAGATTGCATAGCGGAGAAGGTACGGTGGGATTCGAAATGGTCGGTAATCTGTTTGTTAACTTGGCTTTCAAAGACCTTAGAAAGGCAGGGTAGAATAGATATAGGTCTGTACCAGTTTGGGTCTAGAGTGTCTCCCCCTTTGAAGAGGGGGATGACCGTGGCAGCTTTCCAATCTATGGGAATCTCAGACGATACGAAAGAGAGGTTGAACAGGCTAGTAACAGGGGTTGCAACAATTTCGGCAGATCATTTTAGAAAGAGAGGGTCCAGATTGTCTAGCCTGGCTGATTTGTAGGGGTCCAGATTTGGCAGCTCTTTCAGAACATCAGCTATCTGGATTTGGGTGAAGGAGAAGTGGGGAAGGTTTGGGCGAGTTGCAGTGGGGAGCGCAGGGCTGTTGACCGGGGTAGGGGTAGCCAGATGGAAAGCATGGCCAGCCGTAGAGAAATGCTTATTGAAATTCTCAATAATTGTGGATTTATCGGTAGTGACAGTGTTTCCAAGCCTCAGTGCAGTGGGCAGCTGGGAGGAGGTGCTCTTATTCTCCATGGACTTTACAGTGCCCCAGAACTTTTTTGAGTTTGTACTACAGGATGCAAATTTCTGTTTGAAAAAGCTAGCCTTAGCTTTCCTAACTGCCTGTGTATATTGGTTCCTAACTTCCCTGAAAAGTTGCATATCACGGGGGCTATTCGATGCTAATGCAGAACGCCACAGGATGTGTTTGTGCTGGTCAAGGGCAGACAGGTCTGGAGTGAACCAAGGGCTATATCTATTCCTGGTTCAATTTTTTTTGAATGGGGCATGCTTATGTAAGATGGTGAGGAAGGCACTTTTAAAGAATAACCAGGCGTCCTCTACTGACGGGCTGAGGTCAATGTCATTCCAGGATACCCTGGCCAGGTCGATTAGAAAGGCCTGTTCGCTGAAGTGTTTTAGGGAGCGTTTGACAGTGATGAGTGGTGGTCGTTTGACTGCAGACCCATTACGGACGCTGGCAATGAGGCAGTGATCGCTGAGATCTTGGTTGAAAACAGCAGAGGTGTATTTGGAGGGCAAGTTGGTTAGGATGATATCTATGAGGGTGCCCGTGTTTATGGATTTAGAGTTGTACCTGGTAGGTTCATTGATCATTTGTGTGAGATTGAGGGCATCAAGCTTAGATTGTAGGATGGCCGGGGTGTTGAGCATGTCCCCGTTTAGGTCACCTAGCAGCACGTGCTCAGAAGATAGATGGGGGGCAATCAATTCACAGATGGTGTCCAGGGCACAGCTAGGGGCAGAGGGTGGTATAGTAAGTGGCAACAGTGAGAGTGAATTTTTAGAAGTAGAAGCTCGAATTGTTTTGGTACAAACTTGGATAGTAAGACAGAACTCTGCAGGCTATCTCTGCAGTAGATTGCAACACCACCCCCTTTGGCAGTTCTATCTTGGCGGGAAATGTTATAGTTAGGGATGGAAGTTTCAGGGTTTTTGGTGGTTTTCCTAAGCCAGGATTCAGACACGGCTAAGACATCCGGGTTGGCAGAATGTGCTAAAGCAGTGAATAAATCAAACTTAGGGAGTAGGCTTCTAATGTTAACATGCATGAAACCAAGGCTTTTACGGTTACAGAAGTCAACAAATGAGAGCACCTGGGGAGTAGGAGTGGAGCTAGGCACTGCGGGTCCTAGATTAACCTCTACATCACCAGAGGAACAGAGGAGAAGTAGGATAAGGGTACGGCTAAATGCTATGAGAACTGGCCGTCTAGCACGTTCGGAACAGAGAGTAAAAGGAGCAGGTTTCTGGGCATGATAACATAGATTCAAGGCATAATGTACAGACAAAGGTATGGTAGGAAGAGAGTACATTGTAGGTAAACCTAGGCATTGAGTAATGATGAGAGAGATATAGTCTCTAGAGACGTTTAAACCAGGTGATGTCATCGCATATGTGGGAGGTGGAACAACATGGTTGGTTAACGCATATTGAGCAGGGCTAGAGGCTCTACAGTGAAATAAGACAGTAATCCCTAACCAGGACAGTAATGGACAAGGCATAGCACGCGCTCCAGCAGGTATATCTCTCTGGTCACCCCCAAAGCCAATTCCTCCTTTGGCCGCCTCTCCTTCCAGTTCTCTGCTGCCAATGACTGGAACGAACTACAAAAATCTCTGAAACTGGAAACACTTATCTCCCTCACTAGCTCTAAGCACCAGCTGTCAGAGCAGCTCACAGATTACTGCACCTGTACATAGCCCATCTATAATTTAGCACAAACAACTACCTCTTCCCCTACTGTATTTATTTATTTATTTTGCTCCTTTGCACCCCGTTATTTCTATTTCTACTTTGCACATTCTTCCACTGCAAATCTACCATTCCAGTGTTTTACTTGCTATATTGTATTTACTTCGCCACCATGACCTTTTTTTGCCTTTACCTCCCTTATCTCACCTCATTTTCTCACATTGTATGTAGACTTATTTTTCTACTGTATTATTGACTGTATGTTTGTTTTACTCCATGTGTAACTGTGTTATTGTATGTGTCGAACTGCTTTGCTTTATCTTGGCCAGGTCGCAGTTGTAAATGAGAACTTGTTCTCAACTTGCCTACCTGGTTAAATAAAGGTGAAATAAAAAAATTAAATAAAAAAATTAGGGAGAGACTGTATTTATTTATTAATTTTTCTCCTTTGCACCCCATTATTTCTATTTCTACTTTGCACATTCTTCCACTGCAAATCTACCATTCCAGCGCAGCCAAGTGAATCGTATGGGTCCAGTGAGTGGTTGGGCTGGCTGGGGGACAGACAGTTAGCAGGCTGGGGCTAGCAAGCTAGCAGTTAGCAGGCCGGGGCTAGCAAGTTAGCAGAAGGGACTTAGAGAGACGTTGCAATGGGGGAAAGTCTGTTTTTGTCTCCTCGTGCGGTGACGTCGATAGACCAGTCGTGGAATTAGTAGGGTTCCAAGTAGCAGAGGGGTCCAAGTCCAATTGGCAAAATGGGTATAGTGGTCCAAGAAACTGGCCGATGTATCAGCTAACAGTCCAATATGCTCTAGATAGCTAGCAGGCCGTAGTTAGCAGAATGGGCCTTCGGGGACGTCGTGCCTGAGGGGCCTGTTGGAATCCTCGGGCAGATTATGTCGGTATTCCAGTCGTGAAGGATCGGCGGGGTCAAGAGTGTCAAATACATTCCGACCCCACTGTAGACACTGTATTTTTAAACTGAAATGTGCTGTATTTATTTGTTAACTGAAAAATTCAAAGCAACACAAAGTTACTGTGTAACACTTTAACCTTACTGAGTAAAAATGACATTCATTTTAGCCCTTTAGAATGGGAAAGTGGAGGAGAATAAGAATCAAACATCGTAGAGTAATAATGTTCTTTACATTCACCTTTCCATTACAATCAACAGTGACAAACACTAACACCTGTGATGACAAGGCATGTAACGGTGTATGTTTGGTTTACCTGTGTATGTTTGGTTTACCTGTGTATGTTTGGTTTACCTGTGTATGTCTATTCTATCACAGGTGTGTATAAAGAAAACAATAAATGTCTGAACAAAATGTATATATTTCAAACAAAATAACTTTTTTATCTAGAAAGCAGAGAGAGAGAGAGAGAGAGAGAGCGAGGAAATAACTTTAACAATTAACTTCGAAGGACAAAAAGGGTACATTTCCCCCTGTGCTCTTTTTCTCCCTGGTCTGATTTGTATCGGGCTCTCAAAGCCCTCTTAGATCATCCTAATCCAGTGTGGCAAAGTAGCTGAATATGAGATTCAGATTGTCTTAGAAATTCTATGCTACCAATCAGCTTTCTGACACCGCTTTTCTCTTCAACCTTCAGAACTTGTGACAGCAAAGACCAGAAGCCAACTCACAAAGGAGCACACAAATGGCAAACGCTGCAAGCTAGCTGCCTAATTCACAGAACAAAGATAGCACTTGACACTTCACAGCAGCTTCAAATCCAAATATTTTATCAATCACGACATGTATTTCACTCTATATATATTTAGTTATTTTTTTGACCAGGTACAATCCAGAAACATTAACATTAAAACTCCATGCAGACAGACCTTAATGCTATAAGAAAACCGAGACACCCTTATGATAGCAGTCTAAAAGCTCAGACACACCGGTAGGATTGCCAAACATTTGCCTGCCAAGAGTACTTAGCACCTCTGAACAGAGTGTAAACTGTCAATCTCTTTTGTGTTCACACAGCAAAGACCTTGGAAGTCATCAGCCACTCAGCCTTGTTAAAATACTCCAAACCAGAAGGTGTCAGTAGAGTTGTTTGGCAATGCATATCTGTGTGTATTGCTTATGGTCTAGATTCCAAGCTATTAGTGCTAATGTTGTTATTTTGTAGAAAGCCCTTGTTGATACCAGTCAGATGGCCACAGCTAGATAACTACCTAGCAAGATGAACAAATAATGTAATTCACTCTCCATAATCCCATACTGCCAGTGCCAGCCCATAGCCAAATGTTTAGCTAGCTAGCTAACGTTAGCATACTTGCTAGCTAGCCCGACATAGCTAGCTAGCTTGCTTGCTAAGGACACTGACCTAATTTGGCAGCTAACACAGGCAGCTGGTTCATGGGATGTCAGTACTAGCTACAGTGGTTAGCTAGCTTGGAGGAAGTATTTAGTGTTGTGTGCATTGCGTCTGTTCACATAGTTAGCTACCATCCCATAGCCTACATTGCATATAACGTGTAACTGGCTCATCCGTGGATGTAGCCTACAGAAAAAATGCCCTCTTTTTATATATTTTTCTGTTGGCTCCCACACTTGGGGGTTCGTGCTCTCTGATTGGCTCAAAATCAAGTTGTTGGCCACTGGTGAGCATTGAGACTCTACAAGTAAAATCGTCAGGTTCAGCGCTACCGGGTCGGCAAGCAGCAGGTACCACCTTTATTGTAGCAAGAGAAGGAACGGCCTCCCACGGTGACAAGTGAGATTCATGGTGTGGTTCATGGTTAAGGCCAGTGCTTGACTTGGGCAGCAGCTCACCGGAGCTGAGTACCGGCACCTCAAATGTTCTACTGCTTGAGCTCCTGTTCCTCTTCTAGAATATTAGCTCAAAAGTATTGTGGTGCTCCTGCACCTAAATACAGTATAAACAGTACCGGCACCCAAAATGAGTACCGGCACCTATTTCAGTCCAAGTCAAGCAGCGCTTAAGGTTATTGGGTATAGAGTACCATATGAGACAGAGACTAAAACTAAATGGATCCTGTTGAATGAAGTTCCATGTAATACTAAGATGATCAGTAATACTGGTTTAGTCATCATGTCAACTGCCCAATAAAATATAGATATACAATATAGAAACGTCATCGCAAATGTCTGTAGAAATAAAAAAGAATAAGATTCAATAAGGAGAGGAATCAAACAGACAGGATATCCCTACAGGACTCTTCTACAGGGAGAAGGCTGCTGGCCAAGTGATGGTCTACATACCATACAATATATACAACATGCCAAAATTCCCATTATAGGGCTGGGGTAGCTCTCTCTCTTTCTCCCTCTCTCTCTTCAAATTAAATCACCTCAGAAACCAAACAGAGCAAAAAGCATTGAAATAGTAGTGCCTATTAGTCTTCTGTAAGATAGATGAAATGTTCCCTGACTCAAAGCTCTCTCTCTCTTTCTCTCTTCATGTCCCCCCTCCCCATCTCTCTCCTTCCACTTCTCTTCTCTGTTCCACCACATTGCTCTCTGTCTTTTTATTGGAATCACTTATCTATGCGCCCTCTGTGAATTTGAATAACACTAGCTGGGCCTCAGACAGACCTGTGCCTTAAAACAAATCAATAAACTCTCATTTTCTTGTAACACTTTCATATTAATCGGGTGACTGGGGCAGAATGAGGAATGTGTCACTGGGGCGGGGAACGGGCCGAGAGAAAAAAAGAAAGGAGGATCAGTAAATGAAGATGGGATGCACCAGGGGCCCCCCATCAACACATAATGAAACTGCAGACCCCTCTCCGTCCCCCTTCCCTCATCCACCCACTCCCTCTTTTCCTCCCTCCTTCCCCAGCCTTGATGAGTTTTCATGCTGATCAAATAAGAGCAGAAATAGCCTTTTAGTTGTGGTCAATTTTCCCTCCGTGGCCCTGAAAAATCCAGACATTGCGCAATCACACGCCATAAATCTATGTCTGTACTCCCGCTAGGCCGATTTGATTAATTATTGAACAGGGGGGCAAAGAACACATACATCTAACCCCCACCCCCATTCACCACCAAAATACAAAATTATAATCCACTCTATTTTTTATAAATTCACTGAGTGTGAAGACGTGTGTTGATTAGGGCCTAAGAAGTTTACATGAGGAGATTCAGGGGGCGGTGGGGTGGGGGAAGAGGGATATGTTGTTACCTGTCATATGCAGCTAAAGGTGTGCTATCTTCATTTGTCGAAGATAATGCAAATTGCAGTGTATTCAAGGTTTAAAAAGGCGTTTGAAGCTTGTAATTTCCACCTTAAAATGTCAGACTTGATTTATCCCCCCAAAAATATATCAACCCCAACAATTAGTGAATTAAGGTCACAAAACCAAAAGCCATGCCCTCCATGGAATGAGTTTGACACCCCTGCTGTACAGTATACAGTATCACTTCCTGTTCTATCATATAGAATCCCAGCATTAAACGGACACAATCATCCACTGTAGTCACTTATTTCCATACATTTCCATACAGTGTTTATTATATATTGTAGTGTGTATTTACATAACCAGGGGCTCATAAAATGTGCAGTAACAAGTAGAGGGGCCATTCACTCAATGGTGTATTGTTTGTGTACTTGTATAATCAACATATTCAATACATTCCTGTACTCTTTCGTTCTATCAATTATTTGGTTGACAGATGGTCTAACCTAGAGCAAACAACAACTGGAGTCAGTCCTGACAGTGACAGTTAGAACAACTGGAGTCAGTCCTGACAGTGACAGTTAGAACAACTGGAGTCAGTCCTGACAGTGACAGTTAGAACAACTGGAGTCAGTCCTGACAGTGACAGTTAGAACAACTGGAGTCAGTCCTGACAGTGACAGTTAGAACAACTGGAGTCAGTCCTGACAGTGACAGTTAGAACAACTGGAGTCAGTCTTGACAGTGACAGCCTAGCTACCACAACTGGACAAGATGGCGCCGGAGAACAAGGCTGAGGTTTTACGTATTCCTAACCAATTTAGTTCTTTTGTTCGTTTTTTTGCGTTGTTTGTAACTTATTTTTTAAAACTTATTTTGTACATAATGTTGCTCTCTTATGACCGAAAATAACTTCTGGACATCAGAAACTGTGATTACTCACCACAGACTGGCAGAATACTTTTTTTCATGTAACGAGCCCGACGTGAATGATATACTGCTTTCCCGGGAACAGGCCCAGATTCCCGTCATTTGTGTGAAGAGAAGGCGAAGAAAAAGGGGCCAAATCAAATTTATTTGTCACAAACACATGGTTAGCAGATGTTAATGCGAGTGTAGCGAAATGCTTGTTAATGCTCGAAATGCTTGGCCAGAGGGAGGGCTGCCTTCTGAGAATTCGTAGGCGATCGAATAAACCCCCACTTTCTTCCATTCTGCTAGCAAACGTGCAATCTTTGGAGAATAAAATTGATGACCTACGCGGAAGATTAAACTACCAACGGGACATTCAAAACTGTAATATCCTATGCTTCACGGATTCGTGGCTGAACGACAACACTATCAACATACAGCTGGCTGGTTATACGCTGTATCGGCAGGACAGAACAGTGGAGTCTGGTAAGACAAGGGGCGGCGGACTATGTATTTTTGTAAATAACAGCTGGTGCACAATATCTAAGGAAGTCTCATGGTTTTGCTCGCCTGAGGTAGAGTATCTCATGATAAGCTGTAGACCACACTATCTACCTAGAGAGTTTTGCTAGCACAGCAAGACTGTTTTGCTAGCACAGACTGGAATATGTTCCCGGGATTCCTCCGATGACATTGAGGAGTACACCACATCAGTCATTGGCTTCATCAATAAGTGCATTGATGACGTCGTCCCCACGGCGACATTACGTACATACCCCAACCAGAAGCATTGGATTACAGGCAACATCCGCACTGAGCTAAAGGCTAGAGCTGCCGCTTTCAAGGAGCGGGACTCTAACCCGGAAGCTTATAAGAAATGCCGCTATGCCCTCCGACGAACCATCAAACAGGTAAAGCATTAATACAGGACTAAGATCGAATCATACTGCACCGGCTCTGAAACTCGTCGGATGTTGCAGGGCTTGCAAACCATTACAGAATACAAAGGGAAGCACAGCCGAGAGTTGCCCAGTGACACGAGCCTACCAGACGAGCTAAACTACTTCTATGCTCGCTTCGAGGCAAATAACACTGAAACATGCATAAGAGCACCAGCTGTTCCGGAAGACTGTGTGATCACGCTCTCCGCAGCCAATGTGAGTAAGACCTTTAAAAAGGTCAATATTCACAAGGCCGCAGGGCCAGATGGATTGCCAGGACGTGTACTGGGAGCATGCGCTGACCAACTGGCAAGTGTCTTCATTGACATTTTCAACCTCTCCCTGTCCGAGTCTGTAATACCAACATGTTTTAAGCAGACCACCATAGTCCCTGTGCCCAAGAACACTCAGGTAACCTGCCTAAATGATTACCGACCCATAGCACTCACGTCTGTAGCCATGAAGTGCTTTGAAAGGCTGGTCATGGCTCACATCAACACCATTATCCCAGAAACCCTAGACCCACTCCAATTTGCATACCTCCCTAACAGATCCACAGATGATAAAATCTCTATTGCACCCCACACTGCCCTTTCCCACCTGGAAAAAAGGAACACCTATGTGAGAATGCTATTCATTGACTACAGCTCAGCGTTCAACACCATAGTGCCCTCAAAGCTCAACAATAAGCTAAGGACCCTGGGACTAAACACCTCCCTCTGCAGCTGGATCCTGGACTTTCTGACAGGCCACGCCCAGGTGGTAAGGGTAGGTAACAACACATCCGCCACGCTGATCCTCAACACAGTGGCCCCTCAGGGGTGCGTGCTCAGTCCCCTCCTGTACTCCCTGTTCACTCATGATAGAACGGCCAGGCACAACTCCAACACCATCATTAAGTTTGCCGATGACACAACAATGGTAGGCCTGATCACCGACAACGACGAGACAGCCTATAGGGAGGAGGTCAGAGACCTGGCCGTGTGGTGCCGGGACAACAACCTCTCCCTCAACATGATCAAGAAAAAGGAGATGATTGTGGACTACAGGAAAAAGAGGACCGAGCACGCCCCCATTCTCATCGACGGGGCTGTAGTGGAGCAGGTTGAGAGCTTCAAGTTCCTTGGTGTCCACATCACTAACAAACTAACATGGTCCAAGCACACCAAGACAGCCGTGAAGAGGGAACGACAAAAGCTATTCCCCCTCAGGAGACTGAAAAGATTTGGCATGGGTCCTCAGATCCTCAAAAGGTTCTACAGCTGCACCATCGAGAGCATCCTGACTGGTTGTGTTACTGCCTGGTATGGCAACTGCTCGGGCTCCTGCCGCAAGGCACTACAGAGGGTAGTCCGTATGGCCCAGCACATCACTGGGGCCAAGCTTCCTGCCATCCAGGAGCTCTACACCAGGCGGTGTCAGAGGAAGGCCCTAAAAATCGTCGAAGACTCCAGTCACCCTAGTCATAGACTGTTCTCTCTGCTACCACATGGCAAGCGGTACCGGAGCCCCAAGTCTAGGTCCAAGAGGCTTCTAAACAGCTTCTACCCCCAAGCCGTAAGACTCCTGAACATCTAATCCAATGGCTACCCAGACTATTTGCGTTGCCCCCACCAGTCTTTTACACCGCTGCTACTTTCTGTTGTTATCATCTACAGTATGCATAGTCACTTTAATAACTCTATCTACATGTACATATTACCTCAACTAAACGGTGCCCCCGCACATTGACTCTGTACCGGTACCCCCCTGTGTATAGCCTCACTATTGTTATTTTACTGCTGCTCCTTAATTACTTGTTACCTTTATCTCTTATTGTTATCCCTTTTTTTGTTTAAACTGCATTGTTGGTTAGGGGCTCGTAAGTAAGCATTTCACTGTAAGGTTGTTTCATTTCACCTGTTGTATTCGGCGCATGTGACGTACAACATTTGATTTGATTTGGAGTCAGTCCTGACAGTGACAGCCTAGTTAGAACAACTGGAGTCAGTCCTGACAGTGACAACCTAGCTAAAACAACTGGAGTCAAGCCTGACAGTGACAGCCTAGTTAGAACAACTGGAGTCAGTCCTGACAGTGACAACCTAGCTAAAACAACTGGAGTCAAGCCTGACAGTGATAGCCTAGCTAGAAAAACTGGAGTCAGTCCTGACAGTGATAGCCTAGCTAGAACAACTGGAGTTAGTTCTGACAGTGATAGCCTAGCTAGAACAACTGGAGTCAGTCCTGACAGTGATAGCCTAGCTAGAACAACTGGAGTCAGTCCTGACAGTGACAGCCTAGCTAGAACAACTGGAGTCAGTCCTGACAGTGACATTCTAGTTAGAACAACTGGAGTCAGTCCTGACAGTGACAGCCTAGCTAAAACAACTGGAGTCAGTCCTGACAGTGATAGCCTAGCTAAAACAACTGGAGTTAGTTCTGACAGTGATAGCCTAGCTAGAACAATTGGAGTCAGTCCTGACAGTGACAGCCTAGCTAAAACAACTGGAGTCAGTCCTGACAGTGACAGCCTAGTTAGAACAACTGGAGTTAGTTCTGACAGTGATAGCCTAGCTAGAACAATTGGAGTCAGTCCTGACAGTGACAAACTAGCTAAAACAACTGGAGTCAGTCCTGACAGTGACAGCCTAGCTAGAACAACTGGAGTTAGTTCTGACAGTGATAGCCTAGCTAAAACAACTGGAGTCAGTCCTGAAAGTGACAGCCTAGTTAGAACAACTGGAGTCAGTCCTGACAGTGACAGCCTAGCTAGAACAACCGGAGTTAGTTCTGACAGTGACAACCTACCTAAAACAACTGGAGTCAAGCCTGACAGTGATAGCCTAGTTAGAACAACTGGAGTCAGTCCTGACAGTGATAGCCTAGCTAGAACAATTGGAGTCAGTCCTGACAGTGACAAACTAGCTAAAACAACTGGAGTCAGTCCTGACAGTGATAGCCTAGTTAGAACAACTGGAGTCAGTCCTGACAGTGACAGCCTAGTTAGAACAACTGGAGTCAGTCCTGACAGTGATAGCCTAGCTAAAACAACTGGAGTCAGTCCTGACAGTGATAGCCTAGCTAGAACAACCGGAGTCAGTCCTGACAGTGATAGCCTAGCTAAAACAACTGGAGTCAGTCCTGACAGTGATAGCCTAGTTAGAACAACTGGAGTCAGTCCTGACAGTGATAGCCTAGTTAGAACAACTGGAGTCAGTCCTGACAGTGACAGCCTACCTAAAACAACTGGAGTCAGTCCTGACAGTGATAGCCTAGCTAGAACAACCGGAGTCAGTCCTGACAGTGATAGCCTAGCTAGAACAACTGGAGTCAGTCCTGACAGTGACATTCTAGTTAGAACAACTGGAGTCAGTACTGACAGTGACAAACTAGCTAAAACAACTGGAGTCAGTCCTGACAGTGACAGCCTAGCTAGAACAACTGGAGTCAGTCCTGACAGTGACAAACTAGCTAAAACAACTGGAGTCAGTCCTGACAGTGACAGCCTAGCTAAAACAACTGGAGTCAGTCCTGACAGTGACAGCCTAGCTAAAACAACTGGAGTCAGTCCTGACAGTGATAGCCTAGCTAAAACAACTGGAGTCAGTCCTGACAGTGACAGCCTAGTTAGAACAACTGGAGTTAGTTCTGACAGTGATAGCCTAGCTAGAACAATTGGAGTCAGTCCTGACAGTGACAAACTAGCTAAAACAACTGGAGTCAGTCCTGACAGTGACAGCCTAGCTAGAACAACTGGAGTTAGTTCTGACAGTGATAGCCTAGCTAGAACAATTGGAGTCAGTCCTGACAGTGACAAACTAGCTAAAACAACTGGAGTCAGTCCTGACAGTGACAGCCTAGTTAGAACAACTGGAGTCAGTCCTGACAGTGACAGCCTAGCTAGAACAACCGGAGTTAGTTCTGACAGTGACAACCTACCTAAAACAACTGGAGTCAAGCCTGACAGTGATAGCCTAGTTAGAACAACTGGAGTCAGTCCTGACAGTGATAGCCTAGCTAGAACAATTGGAGTCAGTCCTGACAGTGACAAACTAGCTAAAACAACTGGAGTCAGTGCTGACAGTGATAGCCTAGTTAGAACAACTGGAGTCAGTCCTGACAGTGACAGCCTAGTTAGAACAACTGGAGTCAGTCCTGACAGTGATAGCCTAGCTAAAACAACTGGAGTCAGTCCTGACAGTGATAGCCTAGCTAGAACAACCGGAGTCAGTCCTGACAGTGATAGCCTAGCTAAAACAACTGGAGTCAGTCCTGACAGTGATAGCCTAGTTAGAACAACTGGAGTCAGTCCTGACAGTGATAGCCTAGTTAGAACAACTGGAGTCAGTCCTGACAGTGACAGCCTACCTAAAACAACTGGAGTCAGTCCTGACAGTGATAGCCTAGCTAGAACAACCGGAGTCAGTCCTGACAGTGATAGCCTAGCTAGAACAACTGGAGTCAGTCCTGACAGTGACATTCTAGTTAGAACAACTGGAGTCAGTCCTGACAGTGACAAACTAGCTAAAACAACTGGAGTCAGTCCTGACAGTGACAGCCTAGCTAGAACAACTGGAGTCAGTCCTGACAGTGACAAACTAGCTAAAACAACTGGAGTCAGTCCTGACAGTGACAGCCTAGCTAAAACAACTGGAGTCAGTCCTGACAGTGACAGCCTAGCTAAAACAACTGGAGTCAGTCCTGACAGTGATAGCCTAGCTAAAACAACTGGAGTCAGTCCTGACAGTGATAGCCTAGCTAGAACAACTAGAGTCAGTCCTGACAGTGACAACCTAGCTAGAACAACCGGAGTCAGTCCTGACAGTGATAGCCTAGCTAGAACAACTGGAGTCAGTCCTGACAGTGACATTCTAGTTAGAACAACTGGAGTCAGTCCTGACAGTGACAAACTAGCTAAAACAACTGGAGTCAAGCCTGACAGTGACAGCCTAGCTAAAACAACTGGAGTCAGTCCTGACAGTGACAGCCTAGCTAAAACAACTGGAGTCAGTCCTGACAGTGACAGCCTAGCTAAAACAACTGGAGTCAGTCCTGACAGTGATAGCCTAGCTAGAACAACTGGAGTCAGTCCTGACAGTGACAGCCTAGCTAAAACAACTGGAGTCAGTCCTGACAGTGATAGCCTAGCTAAAACAACTGGAGTCAGTCCTGACAGTGATAGCCTAGCTAAAACAACTAGAGTCAGTCCTGACAGTGATAGCCTAGCTAAAACAACTGGAGTCAGTCCTGACAGTGACAACCTAGTTAGAACAACTGGAGTCAGTCCTGACAGTGACAACCTAGTTAGAACAACTGGAGTCAGTCCTGACAGTGACAGCCTAGCTAAAACAACTGGAGTCAGTCCTGACAGTGACAGCCTAGCTAAAACAACTGGAGTCAGTCCTGAAAGTGACAGCCTAGTTAGAACAACTGGAGTCAGTCCTGACAGTGACAGCCTAGTTAGAACAACTGGAGTCAGTCCTGACAGTGACAAACTAGCTAAAACAACTAGAGTCAGTCCTGACAGTGACAGCCTAGTTAGAACAACTGGAGTCAGTCCTGACAGTGACAGCCTAGTTAGAACAACTGGAGTCAGTCCTGACAGTGACAGCCTAGCTAAAACAACTGGAGTCAAGCCTGACAGTGACAGCCTAGCTAAAACAACTGGAGTCAGTCCTGACAGTGACAGCCTAGCTAAAACAACTGGAGTCAGTCCTGACAGTGATAGCCTAGCTAAAACAACTGGAGTCAGTCCTGACAGTGATAGCCTACCTAGAACAACTGGAGTCAGTCCTGACAGTGACAGCCTAGCTAAAACAACTGGAGTCAGTCCTGACAGTGACAGCCTAGCTAGAACAACTGGAGTCAGTCCTGACAGTGACAGCCTAGCTAGAACAACTGGAGTCAGTCCTGACAGTGATAGCCTACCTAGAACAACTGGAGTCAGTCCTGACAGTGACAGCCTAGCTAGAACAACTGGAGTCAGTCCTGACAGTGACATTCTAGTTAGAACAACTGGAGTCAGTCCTGACAGTGACAGCCTAGCTAAAACAACTGGAGTCAGTCCTGACAGTGACATTCTAGTTAGAACAACTGGAGTCAGTCCTGACAGTGACATTCTAGCTAAAACAACTGGAGTCAGTCCTGACAGTGACATTCTAGCTAAAACAACTGGAGTCAGTCCTGACAGTGACAGCCTAGCTAAAACAACTGGAGTCAGTCCTGACAGTGACATTCTAGTTAGAACAACTGGAGTCAGTCCTGACAGTGACAGCCTAGCTAAAACAACTGGAGTCAGTCCTGACAGTGACAGCCTAGCTAAAACAACTGGAGTCAGTCCTGACAGTGACATTCTAGTTAGAACAACTGGAGTCAGTCCTGACAGTGACAGCCTAGCTAAAACAACTGGAGTCAGTCCTGACAGTGACATTCTAGCTAAAACAACTGGAGTCAGTCCTGACAGTGACATTCTAGCTAAAACAACTGGAGTCAGTCCTGACAGTGATAGCCTAGCTAAAACAACTGGAGTCAGTCCTGACAGTGACAGCCTACCTAGAACAACTGGAGTCAGTCCTGAC
Source organism: Salvelinus namaycush (assembly GCF_016432855.1). NCBI lineage: Eukaryota > Metazoa > Chordata > Actinopteri > Salmoniformes > Salmonidae > Salvelinus > Salvelinus namaycush. The sequence continues at coordinate 11,922,703 of NC_052334.1, read as the reverse complement.
AGTGACAGCCTAGTTAGAACAACTGGAGTCAGTCCTGACAGTGACAGCCTAGCTAAAACAACTGGAGTCAGTCCTGACAGTGATAGCCTAGCTAGAACAACTAGAGTCAGTCCTGACAGTGATAGCCTAGCTAGAACAACTAGAGTCAGTCCTGACAGTGATAGCCTAGCTAAAACAACTGGAGTCAGTCCTGACAGTGATAGCCTAGCTAGAACAACTGGAGTCAGTCCTGACAGTGATAGCCTAGCTAAAACAACTGGAGTCAGTCCTGACAGTGACAGCCTAGCTAGAACAACTGGAGTCAGTCCTGACAGTGATAGCCTAGCTAAAACAACTGGAGTCAGTCCTGACAGTGATAGCCTAGCTAGAACAACTGGAGTCAGTCCTGACAGTGATAGCCTAGCTAAAACAACTGGAGTCAGTCCTGACAGTGACAGCCTAGCTAGAACAACTGGAGTCAGTCCTGACAGTGATAGCCTAGCTAAAACAACTGGAGTCAGTCCTGACAGTGATAGCCTAGCTAGAACAACTGGAGTCAAGCCTGACAGTGATAGCCTAGCTAAAACAACTGGAGTCAGTCCTGAAAGTGACAGCCAGGGGTGGGCTGGGTGATTGAGAGTGTGTGTATAGGAATGTGTGTGTGTTTGTTTCTCTGCTTGAAAGACAGTGTGTGTGCGTGTGTGCATGTCCTCTCTCTCTCTCTCTCTCTCTCTCTCTCTCTCTCTCTCTCTCTCTCTCTCTCTCTCTCTCTCTCTCTCTCTCTCTCTCTCTCTCTCTCTCTCTCTCTCTCTCTCTCTCTCTCTCTCTCTCTCTCTCTCTCTCTCTCTCTCTCTCTCTCTCTCTCTCTCTCTCTCTCTCTCTCTCTCTCTCTCTCTCTCTCTCTCTCTCTCTCTCTCTCTCTCTCTCTCTCTCTCTCTCTCTCTCTTTCTACTGAACCAGGATCAATTCCCCCATCCACCAGGGAGCATCTGTTGATCTCCATACTGTTCATTAAGCACTCCCCCTCTTCATCACCCCCCCAGGGCTGGCAGATAGATAGCTAGTTAACTATTTTAATAATACGGCACTGAACAGAAGAGACCGGGGATGACGCTCTCACCTCCCACCTGTCGATGCGTCTGGCGCAGGGCTGGCAGATGAGACAGGTAAGGCTAATGGCAGAGTGTGTGTGTGCCCGTGTGTGTGTGTGTGTGTGTGTGTGTGTGTGTGTGTGTGTGTGTGTGTGTGTGTGTGTTTGTTTGTGTGTGTGTGTGTGTGTGTGTGTGTGTGTGTGTGTGTGTGTGTGTGTGTGTGTGTGTGTGTGTGTGTGTGTGTGTGTGTGTGTGTGTGTGCCTGTTTGTGTGTGACTGTGCCTATATGAATGTGAGTGTTTGTGTGTGTGTGCGTTTGTGTGTGTGTACGCATGCGCTGGGTTTAAAGGGGCTAAGTGTGTTTGGTAATGAAGGACATTGAATGCAGCGCTGGGGATTCTATCAGCGCCTGGGTCTCTGAGGTGCCATGCAGGCCAGGATTGCCTGGCGTTGGAGAGCATGCCTAATGGCTTACTATCTGTAATGGCTTACTATCTCAATAAGTGATTCGGCCCTCTGGGTGAAGCTTACAGAGATGGACCCGTCCCCTCAGTCCCACAGACACACTATTGTATTCATCTCATCTACAACACACTTGGCATTGCGCATTTGTTTCCGAATGGAGATTTCTGAAGGGGAACTGATTGCATTAAATATATGGAAAATAAATTAATAAAAACAATAAACACATAAAATAAACCTTTCTAATAGGAGCTCTGTAATAAGCAGTGCATTGGAATCCTTTTGAGCCTCTGGGATGGAGATGGATGCCCATTATGACAGTGATGAGACAACCAGAACTAGAATAAAAAACAATAACAAAAGCCTGCAAGTCACCATTCTCCCCCTCTCCTGACGAACAACACACAGCATACGTTACAGTGCTGCTGCTATCTGCAATAATTCACTATTTGACATTATATTGTGCTTTGTATAATCCGATAACCCACCCTCCGAAATGTGATGGCAGGGGCAATCTTTCTCAGATCGTCTCTCAACTTTCTTTGTACTCCTTAACACAGCAGTGGTTATTTTCCTCCTCCTCTGAGAGTTCAGTTCTTTTCTTTTTTTGGATGACAAATGCACAATCAATCCATTACGAGGCGTTTGCCACTAAAGCTGGGATTTATGCTAGCTGGACTATTGCTCCCTGGAAGCCTCATGATTTATTGAAGCAAAACATCAGGCTGGTGAAAACAATCATCCACAAAGAAGAGGCCTGGTTGTAGAAGGAGGACAGAGGAAGACAGGAGGACAAAGCAGAAGGAGCACAGTCCAACAGAGAGGAGGACTGCGATACACAGGCCGCCCACCCAGTGTGACTTAAGAGGACTGCAAGGCAGTGGTTGTAATAGCGGTGACAACAGCCTGTTGGTGGTGGCAGTGACGGTGGTGATGACAGTGGCCTGGTGGGTCTCAGTGGATGTGGCTGCCTAGCCCCTTATTAACAACAGATCCATCTGCATTGAGAGGAGAGCCTCCCACCCAGCCTCCATGGTTATGAACCTCCTACCAAGCCTCCATGGTTAATGCCCTGGCTGGCCTTCATTAAAGCAGCAGAGCAAGGCAGAGGCGGTGGCATCAGGCCACTGTCGATCCGCACCTGATCAATTAATATGAACAAGGAGCACTGATTTATCAAACCGGCCCCATAAAGGCTGTCTGAAGGGTTAGGAATCCATTCTATTGACGGGATTCTAGAATCCAGACGGATTACAGGAGGAGCCTATGGGATCAGCAGACCTTTTCAAAGCTGTCATAAATCACTGAGGAAAACAAGTGGGGCCTTCATGTCTGTCTGTGTGATCAGACCAGATCCTGTTGTGACGGCTTTACCGCACCGTACGATGACGGAGAGATTCATGGAAATCTATCTGCACCACCTGTATCAATCCACACTGTTTCAAGAATAGAAATGAGGTCCAACACTAAAAAAAGAGAGAAAGTTTCAGCTTTGTCCACTGGCTAAAGAGCCACCTTTATTTATTTCACCTTTACTTATTTCACCTTTATTTAACCAGGTAGGCCAGTTGAAAACAAGTTCTCACTTACAACTGCGACCTGGCCAAGATAAAGCAAAGCAGTGCGACAAAAAACAACACAGAGTTACACATGGAATAAACAAAAAGTAGTCAATAACACAATAGAAAAATATATCTCTGCAACAGAGGTGTCAAACTGGTATTCCTTGGCTTTAACAGCTCAGGTATACACTCCTACTTACTGCTTTTGTGCTCTGGAAGACATACCACAGAGACAAGTATCTCTTCAGCCTTCAACCTCTTCAGCTGCATGGCCTTTTGAGAAAGCTACAGTGTCTAGGAGTTAGTGTACATTGTGGGATTTCCTTTGGGTGGTGGACCATTCTTGATACACATGTGAAACTGTTCAGCGTGAAAAACCCAGCAGCGTTGCAGTTCTTGACTCACTCAAACCGGTACGCCTGGCACCTACCACCATAACACTTTCAAAGGTACTTAAATATTTTTTCTTTCCCATTCACTCTTTCTGAATGGAACACATACACAATCAATGTCTCAATTGTCTCAAAGCTTAAAAATCCTTCTTTAACCTGTCTCCTCCCCTTCATCTACACTAATTAAAGTGGATTTAACAAGTGGCATCAATAAGGGATCATAGCTTTCACCTGGATTCACCTGGTCAGTCTGTCATGGAAAGAGCATGTTTTGTACACTTAGTGCTTGTATATGGGATCAACAGTCTCCTGTAACACATATTCACCCGCTACAGTTCTACCTTGGTTAGGAGAATGTTTGCAGCTTCCAGTGATTCCTATGAAATTACATGCCTGGGAAATCAGATTGCCTCTGATAGCATCTTACAAATGTACTGAATGAGATAGTGCCATCATCAGATCCACTGAGATGTATTACGGACGCATTTCACAATGATACCATCCACCCCTCAAAGGAGAAGAAAGGTCTAACCACCTAGGCTTTTCTTTCTTCAGGAAATGAGTGGGGAGAGCAGTCTTTCACACACACTCTCTCTATCTCCTTCCCTCACTCTCCTATTCTCTATCGCACCACGCCAGTCAATGGAAATCTCCTCAGCAGTGCACTTTATAGGGCCCAGTACGGAACACAAAATTGCATTATTAGGCTCATGTCGCTGTAAATTCGAACGCAATTGTGGCCATGGCACACGCTTCTTGTTCCCATCGTGAGGAGGATGGAGGGATGGAGCCGGTGGAGGAGGAAGAAGAAGAGTTTCCTCTGGTCAGGCGGAGGCAGACGGATGTGTCTGTCAGGCAGAGCTAGTGGTCTGAGCAGCCTGAGGTGACCTCCCAAATGGCACCCTATACACTATATAGTGTACTACCATGCGGGCCCTGGAACTACCTATGGGCCCTGGTCAAAAGGAGTACACTATCTAGGGAATAGGGTGGTATTTGGGACACAACCTGAGTGCTTACCAGGAAGACACCAGGGGTTCACCAGCCCAAGACCCACAGCCTCACGAGTCTCACTAAGACCTAGTGTGAGCTTGGAGCAAAACTCACACTGCAACTCATACAGCAGCTCACACATCATAGCAGCACAGAACAGAACAGCTCTGCATCGCATGTAAAAACCTGGGCTATAGGTTTTTAATGTGTGGCTGGTGAGGTATAGGGGATAGACGTGGCCAGATATAGGGGATAGATAAGGCCAGATATAGGGGATCGATAAGGCCAGATATAGGGGATAGATATGGCCAAATATAGGGGATAGATAAGGCCATATATAGGGGATAGATATGGCCAGATATAGGGGATAGATAAGGCCATATATAGGGGATAGATATGGCCAGATATAGGGGATAAATATGGCCAAATATAGGGGATAGATAAGGCCATATATAGGGGATAGATATGGCCAGATATAGGGGATAGATATGGCCAGATATAGGGGATAGATATGGCCAGATATAGGGGATAGATATGGCCAGATATAGAGGATAGATATGGCCAGATATAGGGGGTAGATATGGACAGATATAGGGGATAGATATGGCCAAATATAGGGGATAGATAAGGCCATATATAGGGGATAGATATGGCCAGATATAGGGGATAAATATGGCCAAATATAGGGGATAGATATTGTCAGATATATGGGATAGATATGGCCAGGTATAGAAGGACAGATAGAGGGAGAGAGTGCTTCTGGAAATAAGAACACATTTGAGTCCTTAAATGTTTTGTTCTCTTATGAAGAGAACAACATTTGTTCCTCCAGATGTCTGTGTCCACTTCAAATCCCATCAATGTCATCCCAACTGCTAATTTTACAGTGACAGCTTCTACACAGTGTGTTTGTATTTCACTGACATCCCCAGCAGAGTAGCTACATGTGATTGGATGGAATGAAACAGCATCTCTTGTCGGATTAAATGAATACACGAAGCCGCTCAGTAAAGACATCTTCAAAACAATCCTCTGATGTGTCTTAGAGATTCTACGCCGCTATGCATCTGTCGGAAGTTGGAGATTCTGTGCCTCTTTCATAACCTTGAACAAGATTACACTCTGGAGTGTTTGCTTTACACTCTCAGTCATGGAAACACATTTCATTATTAGCTCTGATATTCATTGAGGATGCTGTCTCGTGCTGAATTGAAACTCCTCAGTGAAAAAATAGAGATCATCATAATAATGAAGTATTTAAGTAAAAATCATATAAAAGATTGTTTCTGCTGTCTACAAATAAATTACTGAATGATGTCCCTGTGCACTTGGCTACTGCTTCTGATCCAGTATTAGGGTGTGACCCAGATGGCACCCTATTCCCTACACACAGTGCATTCAGAAAGTATTCAGACCCCTTGACTTTTTCTTGTTTTTGCTTTGTCATTATGGGGTATTGTGTGTAGATTGATGAGAAAAAAAAACAATTTAATCAATTTTAGAATAAGGCTGTAACGTAACAAAATGTGGAAATAGTCAAGGGGTCTGAATACTTTCCGAATACACTGTAGTGCACTATTTTTGACCAGGGAACCCTATGGGCTTAGTCTGAGGGCAGCATAAACATGTTGGATTGAATCAGGGTTACTAAAACAAAGTGTGCACTCCACTCTTAAAACCCAGATTATACAGCCACTGACAAAACATTGAATGTGACAGTTAGGGGATAGGGGATAGAGAAATTAACAATAGAGAAATTAACATTGCTTTTCTACTTTATTTATAGTGACAGATTCCTACATTCCAGGGCTGCTGGTCAAAAGTAGTGCACTTTAAAGGGAATTGTTACCATTTGGGACGCACCCCAGGGGTAAATTGAGCGCTTGGCATTAATTATTTCATCATGAAAACTCATTTGACTGTCTGTGTTCCTTGGCCAGCTGTCAAGCCAGCCTCAGCTTGATGCCAGTTGTGTGTGTAGCTGCAGAATATTTCATATTCCAGCCAGGCCTTTACCTTCCCCACAAGCCTAAATATGTGCCCAATAGCCTTTCAAGTCTAATACCATGATATTACCCTCAGAGAGAAGCTAAACTTTCCCAGCACAACGAGTAATCCATCTTTCATTACAAGGAAGTACAGTCAAAGGTTCACACTGTCCGCCAGGTACAGTTGAGGGAGAGAGTTGAAGCCTTGAACCCAGCTGTTTATGTGGATGTGTATCAGAGCTCGGTTCAAATAGTAAACGTTCAATTTAAAATATTCTGGCACTCCAGTTAGGCCAAATCAATCAAACGTTCAAAATATTTAAGAAAACAAATACTATTTGAACCCAGGTCTGGTGGTCACTGGGTACTACTGTACAACTAACCACTGTAGTAAAGCACGGGTCTACCAAACTGCTTCTGAGATTACATATGCTACTGCAACAGGCACAAGGTGGCTAAAATATATAACGTTTCTAACAGACAGCTGGACTCCAATTCATTCATCAGACAGACTGGGGCTTTTGACGCAAGGCGCTACAGGTCCTTCCTTCAGGTGAGAAGGCTGTCGGCCATTTTCCCCAGCACAACTTTTGACAGGTACCTATGGGAGCCGGCAGGTACAAGGGGCTGCTGGGAGGAGGAGTGTGATTAACGCTACTGAAGATAATATTATTGGCACAGCTGGCTAAGTCTGACAAGGAAATCCTCACTCTGCTCTCTCTATCACAACCACGTAATTTTCTTCTCCGGCATTTTGCTTTCATTTTTGGGTGACAGAATATTTGCACAAGACAAACTACTGTAGCTTGTCACCAAAGGACAAGCCTGCCAGCTGTTAAGGTATTGGAAACATGACAGATCACTATGTTTTACCTCCTATTAATTCACTTATTAGAGGTAGACCCAAATCACCTGTCACTGTCAAATCACCTGTCACTGTCAAATCACCTGTCACTGTCAAATCCCCTGTCACTGTCAAATCCCCTGTCACTGTCAAATCCCCTGTCACTGTCAAATCCCCTGTCACTGTCAAATCACCTGTCACTGTCAAATCCCCTGTCACTGTCAAATCCCCTGTCACTGTCAAATCACCTGTCACTGTCAAATCCCCTGTCACTGTCAAATCCCCTGTCACTGTCAAATCCCCTGTCACTGTCAAATCCCCTGTCACTGTCAAATCCCCTGTCACTGTCAATTCACCTGTCACTGTCAAATCACCTGTCACTGTCAAATCCCCCTGTCACTGTCAAATCCCCTGTCACTGTCAAATCACCTGTCACTGTCAAATCCCCTGTCACTGTCAAATCAGTTGTCACTGTCAAATCAACAGTCACTGTCAAATCCCCTGTCACTGTCAAATCACCTGTCACTGTCAAATCCCCTGTCACTGTCAAATCCCCTGTCACTGTCAAATCACCTGTCACTGTCAAATCACCTGTCACTGTCAAATCCCCTGTCACTGTCAAATCACCTGTCACTGTCAAATCCCCTGTCACTGTCAAATCCCCTGTCACTGTCAAATCCCCTGTCACTGTCAAATCCCCTGTCACTGTCAAATCCCCTGTCACTGTCAAATCACCTGTCACTGTCAAATCACCTGTCACTGTCAAATCCCCTGTCACTGTCAAATCACCTGTCACTGTCAAATCCCCTGTCACTGTCAAATCACCTGTCACTGTCAAATCACCTGTCACTGTCAAATCAGTTGTCACAACTATGAAAACGTGTCAACCTCCATCATCACCCCCCACGTACACACACACACACACACCCACCCACCCACCCACCCACCCACACCACCCACCCCACACACACCCACCCACCCACCCACCCACCCACCCACCCACCCACACACACACACACACACACACACACACACACACACACACACACACACACACACACACACACACACACAACACACACACACACAACACACACACACACACACACACACACACACACACACACACACACACACACACACACACACACACAAACAGAATACAGAATATCCCTCCCACATAGTCAACACAACAATACAATGTAATGGAGATTTAAAGCGATGACTACAACAGGATAAACCATAGGGGGAAATGAATAGCCATACACCATAGGGTGAACCCTCTGAAAGAGATATTCACTTCAACACAAACCATAGGATAAAAACTCTAGAAAAGATATATTAACTTGAGCCTGTTTGTTTACAAATTCCACAGACTACAATGCGTCTATACTACATGCTCATAGAGGTAAATATAGCCTTGCTGTTTGACGGAGCATGTCTTTATTGTTTCATATTCTCCAGCGAGAGACGGGAGGCTGGTGTTGTAAATGGTAGTGTGTGCTATAAAGCACAGAATGCTTTTTCCCTGTTCCAGGTGAAATAATCAAGTGCTAGGTGCAGAGGCGAATGGCGAATTTGCCACTCAGAGGAAGGGAAGCATGAAAAACATGTATAATGTGTGACTGCTGTTGTTGTGTAGCCGCATTCAATCCTGATTAGAGCCAGATTAAAGCCAGGGAGGGAAACGGGTGAGAGCACAGAGGAGACAGGACAGAGGAGACAGGACAGAGGAGACAGGACAGAGGAGACAGGACAGAGGACAGAGGAGACAGGACAGAGGAGACAGGACAGAGGAGACAGGACAGAGGAGACAGGACAGAGGAGACAGGACAGAGGACAGAGGAGACAGGACAGAGGAGACAGGACAGAGGAGACAGGACAGAGGACAGAGGAGACAGGACAGAGGAGACAGGACAGAGGAGACAGGACAGAGGAGACAGGACAGAGGAGACAGGACAGAGGACAGAGGAGACAGGACAGAGGAGACAGGACAGAGGAGACTGGACAGAGGAGACAGGACAGAGGAGACAGGACAGAGGACAGAGGAGACAGGACAGAGGAGACAGGACAGAGGAGACAGGACAGAGGAGACAGGACAGAGGAGACAGGACAGAGGACAGAGGAGACAGGACAGAGGAGACAGGACAGAGGAGACAGGACAGAGGAGACAGGACAGAGGAGACAGGACAGAGGACAGAGGAGACAGGATAGAGGAGACAGGACAGAAGACAGAGGGGAGAGGACAGAGGACAGAGGAGACAGGACAGAGGACAGAGGAGAGAGGACAAAGGACAGAGGAGACAGGACAGAGGAGACAGGACAGAGGAGACAGGACAGAGGACAGAGGAGACAGGACAGAGGAGACAGGACAGAGGACAGAGGAGACAGGACAGAGGAGACAGGACAGAGGAGACAGGACAGAGGAGACAGGACAGAGGAGACAGGACAGAGGACAGAGGAGACAGGACAGAGGAGACAGGACAGAGGAGACAGGACAGAGGAGACAGGACAGAGGAGACAGGACAGAGGACAGAGGAGACAGGACAGAGGAGACAGGACAGAGGACAGAGGAGACAGGATAGAGGAGACAGGACAGAAGACAGAGGGGAGAGGACAGAGGACAGAGGAGACAGGACAGAGGACAGAGGAGAGAGGACAAAGGACAGAGGAGACAGGACAGAGGAGACAGGACAGAGGAGACAGGACAGAGGAGACAGGACAGAGGACAGAGGAGACAGGACAGAGGAGAGAGGACAGAGAGAGGACAGAGGACAGAGGAGAGAGGACAGAGGAGAGAGGACAGATGAGAGAGGACAGAGGAAACAGGACAGAGGACAGAGGAGAGAGGAGAGAGGAGAGAGGACAGAATCAGGCATAGTAGTGTTAACGTTAGTCTGTGGAATACAAAAATCTCAGCTTAAACAGAAAAGGACAGAAAGTTACCCACTTCAATTTGTGACCATGTACGCATCCCAAATTGCACACAGTGCAGTACTTTTGACCAGAGCTCTATAGGCTATGTAGGAGATAAGGTGCAATTTGGGATGCAGCCCATCGTGCAGAGATGTAGTGTTTAGCATGGACGTTGTTCCTATAGGGTCTACTGGTCTGGCAGGAACATTTTAAAGGGAGTAATTGGTCTGATGAGCTTTTGACGAGAGGGAGTAACAGCCTTGACCACATGACATGAGTTTGGCCACAGTGTCTGTCTAGCAGCTCCATCAGGCCAGGGTCATTTTCTGCACCCCGTAGTCTGGTTCCCACACCACAGCCAATCACCAGCCAGCCTCCCATCTGCTGTCACAAAGCTGTCACAGCACCCACACACACATTTGTAGAGGACGTGCCATGGCTAAGGACACCACCGTTTTACAGCGTTTGGCAGATGAGAGAGGGGGATAAAGAGAGAGAGAAAGAGAGAGAGAAAGCGAGAGAGAAAGAGAGCGAGAGAGAGACAGAAAGAGAGAGCGATAAAGAGCGAGAGGGAGAGAGAGCGCGAGAGCAAGAGGGAGAGAGAGAAATAGAGAGAGAGAGAGAGAGACAGAAAGAGAGACAGAGACCTCAGACTGTAGTCGAGGAGGCTGCCTGGCTAGCTGGTGTAGCAGTAGAAGCTCACTCTTCTAACCCCAAGTACATTATAATCCAAATCTTTATTTGGTCTTGAGATGTTGACAGTTCAGTTGAACAGAATGAGTCTAGTTTATGATGCAGTTGTCAGAGGCGGTTAGGCCGAGAGTCTGTTTATCTGGCCGCTCGCTGCGAGATATTCCAACAATCTTTCTTGCAAACCGAAGCACCTCGAGGTTAATTACTTCACCAATTTGAGTAAATGGCATTCCATATTCCCATCTGTCTCCATTAGCTCCCCACTATTTCTCCATTTATGATGACTAGGGTCAAGGGTCAAGTTGCTGGGTGCAAAAGGGAGGTAATAAAGCATGAGATTTTATGTTTACACAAATGTGGGAGCCATGGCATGAATAACAGAAATGTATCTTTCAAAATATTGCTGAAAACCCTCTGTCAAGGTTGTGCGCTACTGGTGGAGAAGTCAGGTGCAGGAGAGCAGAGAGTTGTGAACAGGCGCACACTTTATTTAGGCAGAGGCAAATAAAACAGACAGACGCCACTGCGTCAAAACCTCCAGCCAAAGGTAAAAAGCGCAAGGCGCGAAACAGTCACAAAAATACGCAAACGTTTAACAATTAAACATTATTCGTGAAATACAACAGAATACAGGGGGAAAACCAGCCTGGTGCGTAACATGAAACACGTAACAAAAACAATTCCACACAAAGACATGGGGGGGAACAGAGGAATACATACATGCAGTGTGATTAGGGAATGTAAACCAGGCGTGCAGGGAACAAGACAAAACAAATGTAACAATGGAAAAATGGAGCGGCGATGGCTAGAAAGCCGATGACGTCGACCGCCGCCCGAGCAAGGAGAGGAGCCGACTTCGGCGGAAGTCGTGACACCCTCATAATAGCGCTGCTCATTCACATTCTGTATGTGCACAAAATACAGTACAGTACAGTACAGTAATCAAACAGTACAGTAATAACAGTACAGTAATACATATATGGCCACATTATCCTTTTCATAGCCTGGAAATAAACATAAGAGTTGCCCTTTTGATATTCTACCATTCTCCTGCAGCGAGGTCTTATTTGACTCATCTATAATGATCTCCACTGTAATGACAATACTTTAGTTTTATGCAGATACACACAATAATAAAGAGTTCAAAAATACAGTAAAACAACGTGATAATAAAGACATGAAACATACAGTAAAACAACGTGATAATAAAGACATGAAACATACAGTAAAACAACGTGATAATAAAGACATGAAACATACAGTAAAACAACGTGATAATAAAGACATGAAACATACAGTAAAACAACGTGATAATAAAGACATGAAACATACAGTAAAACAACGTGATAATAAAGACATGAAACATACAGTAAAACAGCGTGATAATAAAGACATGAAACATACAGTAAAACAACGTGATAATAAAGACATGAAACATACAGTAAAACAACGTGATAATAAAGACATGAAACATACAGTAAAACAGCGTGATGGTACACGGAGAGAAAAATAGTAGCTTGAAAAAAATAGCATGCTCTCATTTTCCATTACCCAATCAATACTCATTCTAAATCTGTGGGGCGTCATCATAGTTTCCCACCAAGTCAGCCAGCATGTGTTCAGAGAGAAGAGCCCACGTGCAGTGTGTACCATACCACTATGACTCATTACAGAATCAGGTTTTTCTAGATGAAAAGATACATGTCAACAGTCTGGAAAAACACTCCCAGCACAACACAGGTCTTGGCACAATCCTGCCGTGTTCGGCGGTGTACGGGGGGCGCGAGGAGGGGATGTTAGGGCAATTCATTTAACAGCAGTGAAAATGTGGTCTCCCGTTCTGCCCCTCTCGGATTGTTAAGCAGGCGGTGAGTGACTGGGGCTTGTCCCAGAGGATCCATATATTCAGCGGTTAAAGATGACCTTGCCAAGTAGCCAAGTACACTAAACCTGCTAACTTTCTTTCTTCATGCCTCCTACTGTCTCAGCTATCAGCTATCTCCTCTTCAAAACCAGGTGTAGGAAGAAAGAATATTTGATTTGTCACAGATTTTGGAGGTTGTCACAGTTCTTTTTTGCCATCCAGATATGTTTTAATGTTTTCCTTCTGAACTCGTCTCAGTTCAGACCTGCTCTAATGTCTTCAAGATGCGTGGGAACGGGTGTGCGTGTCTGTTGTGTTGTGCGTGTGAGTGTGTGTGTGTGTGTGTGTTGACACTGCTGCCATCCATGTGTAAACAACAAAGTGGCTGTCATTTAATCAAGAATCCTGTAACAGAGAAGTATGTTAAGTATGCTGCCGCTCTGTTTTCAAGGACTTTTGCATTGTTCTTTTTGCCCTTTTCCAGAGCAGAACTTAACTTTAACATCAACAACTCTGTCAGAGTTGAAATAGAAAGTATCAATTCTAAAGTATCCACTGTCTTCCTTTGTTCAGGCTCCTTACAGGAGTTAAACATATATATATATTTTTTTAATAATACCTTCAGCCCAGATACAGCAGTATAGTGAACAAGGATGTAACTAGATAGGTGCAGTCATGAATTATAAGGTTTGAAGTATGACGACATTTCCCCTTTCAAGTTTGACTTCTGTTTTGAACATCTTCCCTCAGGGAGTCAGTCAGGACAAAACGTAATTCATAATAATACGTCTGTCTGATTAAAACATGTCACATGGAGGAAGGGGGAGTCAAATAAAGTGGAGTACTGTATCTGAAATGATTGTTTGTTTTCAATTTAAGATCATCCAGATTCCCTTTTTGGAGAAGAACAAGTTGGTTATTGATGTTGACAAGCTTGTGTTCGTTCCTCTCCAAAAAAGCCATTAGTCTTCTCTGACAAGCCATGAACCTGCCACTGTATAGAGCAGACTGCAAAGTAATGAATTCCAGGGAAAGATAAGAAAATAAAATCATCATTAATTTCTCCGCCTGCCTTTGTGTATATTTTTTTCCACTCTGGTGGTTTTGACATGTTTGCTGCTGATTTCGCCTGGCTAAGTCCTGTGAAAGATGAGCCAGAGACACCGTCTGAATAAGAGTGTGGCATGAAATATAATCAACAAGTACCATAGCTTTCTCTCTAACACGTATTTACAAGGGCGGCTGGGCAGAACAGACACACACTGAAGGCTACCTAGCACACCACAGGGATACAACAGGACCTGATACAACCAAGGATGGATTTCAATCGGAATAAACGATTACATTTTCAGCAATACGATCTCTGGAAGTTTGGTTGCCTTCTTCTAACAGTCATATGCAGACACACACATCTCAGAGCTGTCATTAGCTCATAGGAACACCATTTGAATGTATTTGATGCATCTCAATGAAAAAGTCTGTAACAGCAGTAATAACAGTGTTATAGTGTAATAGCAATTGACCTCTACTCATTCTGCTTATAAAAAATGATACAAATGAACAGCTAAGACATTGCTTGGCCAAGCTAGGAGCAATGACTCCATTAATAAATATCTGTAAGATGTTTTCCACAGACATAAACATGCTAGTGGATGTGTTGACTGGGGCAGCAGGAGTCGAGAAACCACCATCCTATTCAACACTGGTTCATATGAAACCAACCTAGAGACTCCTGGTTTGGTGCTAGAAATCATCTAGTTGTAGCTAAGCAACAGACTGTTTACATTCAGGGGCAGGAACGCAATTACTTAGCAACTCATTACGGTGGAATTGGAATTCCCTGCTAAACATGCTCTAACAAACTGCCCATGTATGTTAATCTCAATACAGCTGTTTCCTGTGCTGGATAAATGCATTTTGTCCAAGGTGGATGGATGGAATTGGAATTGGGGAGGTGAGAGAAAAGTCCAAATCATGAATGTTGCATGGATGATGAAGTGTGAAAGACCTACCCCGAAATATTTGAGTCTGTGTGTGCGAGAGTGTGTGTATAGGAATGTGTGTGTGTTTGTTTCTCTGCTTGAAAGACAGTGTGTGTGCGTGTGTGCATGTCCTCTCTCTCTCTCTCTCTCTCTCTCTCTCTCTCTCTCTCTCTCTCTCTCTCTCTCTCTCTCTCTCTCTCTCTCTCTCTCTCTCTCTCTCTCTCTCTCTCTCTCTCTCTCTCTCTCTCTCTCTCTCTCTCTCTCTCTCTCTCTCTCTCTCTCTCTCTCTCTCTCTCTCTCTCTCTCTCTCTCTCTCTCTCTCTCTCTCTCTCAATTCAATTCAATTCAATGGGCTTTATTGGCATGGGAAACATGTGTTAACATTGCCAAAGCAAGTGAGGTAGATATTATACAAAAGTGAAATAAACAATACAAATTAACAGTAAACATTACACATACAGAAGTTTCAAAACAATAAAGACATTACAAATGTTATATTATATATATACAGTGTTGTAACAATGTACAAATGGTTAAAGCACACAAGTTAAAATAAATAAGCATAAATATGGGTTGTATTTACAATGGTGTTTGTTCTTCACTGGTTGCCCTTTTCTTGTGGCAACAGGTCACAAATCTTGCTGCTGTGATGGCACACTGTGGAATTTCTCCCAGTAGATATGGGAGTTTATCAAAATTGGATTTGTTTTCAAATTCTTTGTGGATCTGTGTAATCTGAGGGAAATATGTCTCTCTAATATGGTCATACATTGGGCAGGAGGTTAGGAAGTGCAGCTCAGTTTCCACCTCATTTTGTGGGCAGTGTGCACATAGCCTGTCTTCTCTTGAGAGCCATGTCTGCCTACGGCGGCCTTTCTCAATAGCAAGGCTATGCTCACTGAGTCTGTACATAGTCAAAGCTTTCCTTAAGTTTGGGTCAGTCACAGTGGTCAGGTATTCTGCCACTGTGTACTCTCTGTTTAGGGCCAAATAGCATTCTAGTTTGCTCAGTTTTTTTGTTAATTCTTTCCAATGTGTCAAGTAATTATCTTTTTGTTTTCTCATGATTTGGTTGGGTCTAATTGTGCTGTTGTCCTGGGGCTCTGTGGGGTGTGTTTGTGTTTGTGAACAGAGCCCTAGGACCAGCTTGCTTAGGGGACTCTTCTCCAGGTTCATCTCTCTGTAGGTGATGGCTTTGTTATGGAAGGTTTGGGAATCGCTTCCTTTTAGGTGGTTGTAGAATTTAACGGCTCTTTTCTGGATTTTGATAATTAGTGGGTATCGGCCTAATTCTGCTCTGCATGCATTATTTGGTGTTCTACGTTGTACACGGAGGATATTTTTGCAGAATTCTGCATGCAGAGTCTCAATTTGGTGTTTGTCCCATTTTGTGAAATCTTGGTTGGTGAGCGGACCCCAGACCTCACAACCATAAAGGGCAATGGGCTCTATGACTGATTCAAGTATTTTTAGCCAGATCCTAATTGGTATGTTGAAATTTATGTTCCTTTTGATGGCATAGAAGGCCCTTCTTGCCTTGTCTCTCAGATCGTTCACAGCTTTGTGGAAGTTACCTGTGGTGCTGATGTTTAGGCCGAGGTATGTATAGTTTTTTGTGTGCTCTAGGGCAACGGTGTCTAGATGGAATTTGTGGTCCTGGTGACTGGACCTTTTTTGGAACACCATTATTTTGGTCTTACTGAGATTTACTGTCAGGGCCCAGGTCTGACAGAATCTGTGCAGAAGATCTAGGTGCTGCTGTAGGCCCTCCTTGGTTGGTGACAGAAGCACCAGATCATCAGCAAACAGTAGACATTTGACTTCGGATTCTAGTAGGGTGAGACCGGGTGCTGCAGACTGTTCTAGTGCCCGCGCCAATTCGTTGATATATATGTTGAAGAGGGTGGGGCTTAAGCTGCATCCCTGTCTCACCCCACGACCCTGTGTGAAGAAATGTGTGTGTTTTTTGCCAATTTTAACCGCACACTTGTTGTTTGTGTACATGGATTTTATAATGTCGTATGTTTTACCCCCAACACCACTTTCCATCAATTTGTATAGCAGACCCTCATGCCAAATTGAGTCGAAGGCTTTTTTGAAATCAACAAAGCATGAGAAGACTTTGCCTTTGTTTTGGTTTGTTTGGTTGTCAATTAGGGTGTGTAGGGTGAATACATGGTCTGTTGTACGGTAATTTGGTAAAAAGCCAATTTGACATTTGCTCAGTACATTGTTTTCATTGAGGAAATGTACGAGTCTGCTGTTAATGATAATGCAGAGGATTTTCCCAAGGTTACTGTTGACGCATATTCCACGGTAGTTATTGGGGTCAAATTTGTCTCCACTTTTGTGGATTGGGGTGATCAGTCCTTGGTTCCAAATATTGGGGAAGATGCCAGAGCTAAGGACGATGTTAAAGAGTTTTAGTATAGCCAATTGGAATTTGTTGTCTGTATATTTGATCATTTCATTAAGGATACCATCAACACCACAGGCCTTTTTGGGTTGGAGGGTTTTTATTTTGTCCTGTAACTCATTCAAGGTAATTGGAGAATCCAGTGGGTTCTGGTAGTCTTTAATAGTTGATTCTAGGATTTGTATTTGATCATGTATATGTTTTTGCTCTTTATTCTTTGTTATAGAGCCAAAAAGATTGGAGAAGTGGTTTACCCATACATCTCCATTTTGGATAGATAATTCTTCGTGTTGTTGTTTGTTTAGTGTTTTCCAATTTTCCCAGAATTGGTTAGAGTCTATGGAGTCTTCAATTACATTGAGCTGATTTCTGATGTGCTGTTCCTTCTTTTTCCGTAGTGTATTTCTGTATTGTTTTAGTGATTCACCATAGTGAAGGCGTAGACTCAGGTTTTCCGGGTCTCTATGTTTTTGGTTGGACAGGTTTCTCAATTTATTTCTTAGATTTTTGCATTCTTTATCAAACCATTTGTCATTGTTGTTCATTTTCTTCGGTTTTCTATTTGAGATTTTTAGATTTGATAGGGAAGCTGAGAGGTCAAATATACTGTTAAGATTTTCTACTGCCAAGTTTACACCTTCACTATTGCAGTGGAACATTTTACCCAGGAAGTTGTCTAAAAGGGATTGAATTTGCTGTTGCCTAATTGTTTTTTGGTAGGTTTCCAAACTGCATTCCTTCCATCTATAGCATTTCTTAATGTTACTCAGTTCCTTTGGCTTTGATGCCTCATGATCTCTCTCTCTCTCTCTCTCTCTCTCTCTCTCTCTCTCTCTCTCTCTCTCTCTCTCTCTCTCTCTCTCTCTCTCTCTCTCTCTCTCTCTCTCTCTCTCTCTCTCTCTCTCTCTCTCTCTCTCTCTCTCTCTCTCTCTCTCTCTCTCTCTCTCTCTCTCTCTCTCTCTCTCTCTCTCTCTCTCTCTCTCTCTCTCTCTCTCTCTCTCTCTCTCTCTCTCTCTCTCTCTCGATGGGACTGATTAGCTTTAGCATGGTCTGTCTGGCATACCGAGCATAGCATTCCCTGCTCACGCCTTTATTATCCATATGCCAACCAGTAGTGGAATGGCTATGGTGAGAATGGCTATAGTGAGAATGGCTATAGTGAGAATGGCTATGGTGAGAATGGATATGGTGAGAATGGATATGCTGAGAATGGCTATGGTGAGAATGGCTATAGTGAGAATGGCTATGGTGAGAATGGCTATAGTGAGAATGGCTATGGTGAGAATGGCTATGGTGAGAATTTCTATAGTGAGAATGGCTATGGTGAGAATGGCTATAGTGAGAATGGCTATAGTGAGAATGGCTATGGTGAGAATGGATATGGTGAGGACAAAGAGAGTTGGAGATAACCACACAAAGGAAGATTCTGACCCATTGTAGAATGTTCGACACGCAATAGGTTGTAAGCCTTGTAATTTATTAGAATGTCTAAGAAGTCAATTAAAAACTAAATTCCCTGTTCTTAAGGAGAATATAATGTAATAATAATAATAATAATAATGGTCTGTGGTTATGAGTTTTAAATGTAGCCTTCCTAGCTCACTCTGATCTGTGGTTATGAGTTTTAAATGTAGCCTTCCTAGCTCACTCTGGTCTGTGGTTTTGAGTTTTAAATGTAGCCTTCCTAGCTCACTCTGGTCTGTGGTTATGAGTTTTAAATGTAGCCTTCATAGCTCACTCTGGTCTGTGGTTATGAGTTTTAAATGTAGCCTTCCTAGCTCACTCTGGTCTGTGGTTATGAGTTTTAAATGTAGCCTTCCTAGCTCACTCTGGTCTGTGGTTATGAGTTTTAAATGTAGCCTTCCTAGCTCACTCTGGTCTGTGGTTTTGAGTTTTAAATGTAGCCTTCCTAGCTCACTCTGGTCTGTGGTTATGAGTTTTAAATGTAGCCTTCCTAGCTCACTCTGATCTGTGGTTATGAGTTTTAAATGTAGCCTTCCTAGCTCACTCTGGTCTGTGGTTATGAGTTTTAAATGTAGCCTTCCTAGCTCACTCTGGTCTGTGGTTATGAGTTTTGGATCCATACGTAGACGTGATCCATACCCATGCTAGGGGGATTGTATTGTTGGCTTTACAACAGAATAAGAAACAACATTTAAAGAAATTAGAGCATAGCTTTATTGCTGCTGCAAGAGCTCTGTTCTGTCTTATTCTCTTAATGAAGGAATCCCTGTTCATGTCTCAATTAGCAGGTAATTAATTGTGGTGTCAAAGCAGATTGCAGGGTTCCACAGCAACTCTTCTTATCAACTTTAAACTAAATGTATGTTATTCTAATGAGTAAAACAAACAGACATTTTAGCTATAATCACAGCTGTTCTAAGCTGAGTAAATGAGTGTGTGTGTGACAAACACTGTTTAAGAATGCAAGAACAAAGAGATTTTTGTTATCTGTTAGTGTTATTTAGTTTCATACTAAATCAGACGACACTCGATATTACTATGTCTGAAAAAGGTACAGTATCGGGTACAGTATCGGGTACAGTATCGGGTACAGTATTGGGTACAGTATCGGGTACAGTATCGGGTACAGTATCGGGTACAGATTGGGTACAGTATTGGGTACAGTATCGGGTACAGTATTGGGTACAGTATCGGGTACAGATCGGGTACAGTATTGGGTACAGTATCGGGTACAGTATTGGGTACAGTATCGGGTACAGATTGGGTACAGTATTGGGGATGGTACAATATCAGGGATGCACAGCTTCTGGACCCTGCTTTCTGGTTCTGCAGAACAGTAAAATAAATGCTGGCAGATAGCAGCATCTATGGAATCTACAGTATGGGAATACAGAGAGGAGAGAAAGGAGAGACATCTGGGGGAGGGAGGGTGGAGGACGGTTGCGATGAGAGACATCTGTGGGAGGCAGGGTGAAGGAGGGTTGAGATGAGAGACATCTGGGGGAGACAGGGTGGAGGACGGTTGCGATGAGAGACATCTGTGGGAGGCAGGGTGAAGGAGGGTTGAGAGGAGAGACATCTGGGGGAGGGAGGGTGAAGGAGGGTTGAGAGGAGAAACATCTGGGGGAGGCAGGGTGAAGGAGGGTTGAGAGGAGAAACATCTGGGGGAGACAGGGTGGAGGACGGTTGCGATGAGAGACATCTGTGGGAGGCAGGGTGAAGGAGGGTTTAGAGGAGAAACATCTGGGGGAGGCAGGGTGGAGGAGGGTTGAGAGGAGAAACATCTGGGGGAGGCAGGTTGGAGGAGGGTTGAGAGGAGAAACATCTGGGGGAGGCAGGGTGGAGGAGGGTTGAGATGAGAGACATCTGGGGGAGACAGGGTGGAGGAGGGTTGAGAGGAGAGACATCTGGGGGAGACAGGGTGGAGGAGGGTTGAGAGGAGAGACATCTGGGGGAGGCAGGGTGGAGGAGGGTTGAGATGAGAGACACCTGGGGGAGACAGGGTGGAGGAGGGTTGAGAGGAGAGACATCTGGGGGAGGCAGGGTGGAGGAGGGTTGAGAGGAGAGACATCTGGGGGAGGCAGGTTGGAGGAGGGTTGAGAGGAGAAACATCTGGGGGAGGCAGGGTGGAGGAGGGTTGAGAGGAGAGACATCTGGGGGAGACAGGGTGGAGGAGGGTTGAGAGGAGAGACATCTGGGGGAGGCAGGGTGAAGGAGGGTTGAGAGGAGAGACATCTGGGGGAGACACGGTGGAGGAGGGTTGAGAGGAGAGACATCTGGGGGAGACAGGGTGAAGGAGGGTTGAGAGGAGAGACATCTGGGGGAGGCAGGGTGGAGGAGGGTTGAGATGAGAGACACCTGGGGGAGGCAGGGTGGAGGAGGGTTGAGAGGAAAGAAACACAACTAGGGAAGGAGGGGACAGACCCGAGGGGGCAGACCCGGCTTCATGATGCGGCTAAAGGGGGTTTGGCCCCCTCAGTTCAAACTTGAGTCCCCTCATTTTTAGTTATTTGTTCCCATATAAAAATAGCAAAAAAGTAACAATTATTTAGTGACAGGTTGGTGCAAAAAATTATCTGTATCTCTGCTGCGCTGTGTCAGCACAATGGACAGAGCACGCCGCGGTGTGTAAGAAGGCTCTGGAAAGCCACTGGGCGGTTAGGTATGACCCCTTTGGGATTCCATAAAATGCGGGAAAAAACACTTCTCATCTCTCATATCTGTGGTAGGCTAAGTGAATAACGTAATACGCCTCCGCCTGTAATATTTGTTCCTGATGATCTTGGAACAGAGGAGCCATCCCAGGTTAGCCTAGAATCCTATCCTAGCCTCAGGTTTTCTGAAAAAAAAATGCTAATTTAATAGCAACTTGTTCATAGGAAGAGAGTGGCTGGAATACTTTGTTACTGCAGATGCGGCATTTTGTTTCATATGTTCAAAGTTGATCGATTACTCAGGAAGTTCCACAGAGCATTAAGAAGGCTTTTGAAAGGTAAAATGTAAACAATGTAGCTGGTTGTTTAATTTTTTTGTTGAAATCTTGCTTTAGTGTGTAGGGCACTGTCCATGGTGCTGATAGATCGCAGAAGAGATTTTGTGCCATTGAACCTGTCACTTCTTGGTCTAAGGCATTTCAAAGTTTCTGTTTATTGTGGTATAACGTGATATGAGCACAATTCAACATAATTCCAATGCAAGAACCCAAACGATGCCCCAGGCTATAGCTGCATATCATTCTATTATGGTTGTCTTGGTAGCCTTTTGGTTTTCGTTGCTGTAAATGGAACTGTAACTATTGGAAACGTGTTTATGTTAGGCTGGCGTTGCTTAATTAATTACGTGGGTCGATTTTGACTCATAGAAGTGTATTGTGCCATATCACAACGTGTTGCTGTACTCATGAGCATCCGGCATGATTTTCCATGTTTGAAGCGGGACTATAGGCCTATTTATTTGGCCAGACAGCTGTGCATGGCTGCATCTGACTGGAGTAGACTGTAGGCTACATCTCACTATAATAGGCTGTAGACTGTAGGCTGCATCTCACTGTAATAGGCTGTAGACTGTAGGCTGCATCTCACTGTAGTAGGAAGTATCTCACTGTAGTAGGCTGTAGGCTGCATCTCACTGTAGTAGGCTGTATCTCACTGTAGTAGGCTGTAGGCTGCATCTCACTGTAGTAGGCTGTAGGCTGCATCTCACTGTAGAAGGCTGTAGACTGCATCTCACTGTAGTAGGCTGTAGACTGTAGGCTGCATCTCACTGTAGTAGGCTGTAGGCTGCATCTCACTGTAGTAGGCTGTAGGCTGCATCTCACTGTAGTAGGCTGTAGGCTGTATCTCACTGTAGTAGACTGTAGGCTGCATCTCACTGTAGTAGGCTGTAGGCTGTGGGTTGCATCTCACTGTAGTAGGCTGTAGGCTGTAGGCTGCATCTCACTGTAGTAGGCTGTAGGCTGTAGGCTGCATCTCACTGTAGGAGGCTGTAGGATGTAGGCTGCATCTCACTGTAGTAGGCTATAGGCTGTGGGTTGCATCTCACTGTAGTAGGCTGTAGGCTGTAGGCTGCATCTCACTGTAGTAGGCTGTAGACTGTAGACTGTAGGCTGTATCTCACTGTAGGAGGCTGTAGACTGTAGGCTGTAGGCTGTATCTCACTGTAGGAGGCTGTAGACTGTGGGTTGCATCTCACTGTAGTAGGCTGTAGGCTGTATCTCACTGTAGGAGGCTGTAGGCTGTAGACTGTGGGTTGCATCTCACTGTAGTAGGCTGTAGACTGTAGGCTGCATCTCACTGTAGTAGGCTGTAGACTGTAGGCTGTATCTCACTGTAGTAGGCTGTAGACTGTAGGCTGTATCTCACTGTAGTAGGCTGTAGGCTGTAGGCTGTATCTCACTGTAGGAGGCTGTAGGCTGTAGACTGTGGGTTGCATCTCACTGTAGGAGGCTGTAGGCTGTAGGCTGTAGGCTGCATCTCACTGTAGTAGGCTGTAGGCTGTAGGCTGTATCTCACTGTAGTAGGCTGTAGGCTGTAGGCTGTATCTCACTGTAGGAGGCTGTAGACTGTAGTCTGCATCTCACTGTAGTAGGCTGTAGGCTGTAGGCTGTATCTCACTGTAGGAGGCTGTAGGCTGTAGGCTGCATCTCACTGTAGTAGGCTGTAGGCTGTAGGCTGTATCTCACTGTAGTAGGCTGTAGGCTGTATCTCACTGTAGGAGGCTGTAGACTGTAGTCTGCATCTCACTGTAGTAGGCTGTAGGCTGTAGGCTGTATCTCACTGTAGGAGGCTGTAGACTGTAGTCTGCATCTCACTGTAGTAGGCTGTAGGCTGTAGGCTGTATCTCACTGTAGGAGGCTGTAGGCTGTAGACTGTGGGTTGCATCTCACTGTAGGAGGCTGTAGGCTGTAGGCTGCATCTCACTGTAGTAGGCTGTAGGCTGTAGGCTGTATCTCACTGTAGGAGGCTGTAGACTGTAGGCTGTATCTCACTGTAGGAGGCTGTAGACTGTAGACTGTGGGTTGCATCTCACTGTAGGAGGCTGTAGGCTGTAGCCTGTAGGCTGCATCTCACTGTAGGAGGCTGTAGGCTGTAGGCTGCATCTCACTGTAGTAGGCTGTAGGCTGTAGGCTGTATCTCACTGTAGGAGGCTGTAGACTGTAGGCTGTATCTCACTGTAGGAGGCTGTAGACTGTAGACTGCATCTCACTGTAGTAGGCTGTAGACTGTAGGCTGCATCTCACTGTAGTAGGCTGTAGACTGTAGACTGCATCTCACTGTAGTAGGTTGTAGGTGTCACGACTTCCGCCGAAGTCAGCTCCTCTCCTTGTTCGGGCGACGTTCGGCGGTCGACGTCATCGGCTTTCTAGCCATCGCCGCTCCATTTTTCATTTATCCATTTGTTTTGTCTTGGTCCCTGCACACCTGGTTTTCATTCCCCAATCACACTGCAGGTATTTATTCCTCTGTTCCCTCTCATGTCTTTGTGTGAAATTGTTTTGTGTTACGTGCCATATTTTGACACGCTAGACTGGTGTTCGTTCATTCCGTGTTTTGTCACGAGGTATGTTTATTTGTTTGAACATAATTATTGTGACTGTTTGCACGTTTTGCACTACTGCCTATTGGCTGGAGGTTTCAACACAGTGGCGTCCGTCTGTTGGTTTCTCCTGCCTAAATAAAGTGTGCGCCTGTTCACAACTCCCTGCTCTCCTGCACGCTCCCAGTACGCACACCATTGACAGTAGGCTGCATCTCACTGTAGCAGGCTGTAGGCTGTATCTCACTGTAGTATTTGTATTTATGATGGATCCCCATTAGCTGCTGCCAAAGCAGTTGCCACTCTTCCTGGGGTCCAGCAAAATTAAGGCAGTTTTTACAATTTTAAAAACATTACAATACATTCACAGATTTCACAACACACTGTGTGCCCTCAGGCCCCTACTCACCACTACAGTACTAAATCCATGTGTATGTATAGTGCGTATGTTATCGTGTGTGTGTGTTTGTGTGAAAAAGTCATTTTTTGTGGTACCTCACCACACGACTGAACAGTAGTCAAGGTGTGACAAAACTAGGGCCTGTAGGACCTGCCTTGTTGATAGTGTTGTTAAGAAGGCAGAGCATCGCTTTATGATAGACAGACGTCTCCCCATCTTAGCTACTACTGCATCAATATGTTTTGACCACGACAGCTTACAATCTAGGGTTACTCCAAGCAGTTTAGTCATCTCAACTTGCTCAATTTCCACATTATTTATTACAAGATTTAGTTTAGGTTTAGGCTTTAGTGAGTGTTTTGTTCCAAATACAATGCTTTAAGTTTTATAAATATTTAGGGCTAACTTATTCCTTGCCACCCACTCTGAAACTAACTGCAGCTCTTTGTTGAGTGTTGCAGTCATTTCAGTTGCTGTAGTAGCTGATGTGTATAGTGTTGAGTCATCCGCATACATAGACACTCTGGCTTTACTCAAAGTCAGTGGCATGTCGTTAGCAAAAATTGAAAAAAGCAAGGGGCCTAAACAGCTACCCTGGGGAATTCCTGATTCTAACTGGATTATATTTGAGAGGCATCCATTAAAGAACACCCTCTGTGTTCTGTTAGACAAGTAACTCTTCATCCACATTATAACAGGGGATGTAAAGCCATAACACATTTTCTTTTCCAGCAGCAGACTATGATCGATAATGTCAAAAGCTGCACTGAAGTCTAACAAGACAGCCCCCACAATAATTTTATCGTCAATTTCTCTTTGCCAATCATCAGTAATTTGTGTAAGTGCTGTGCTTGTTGAGTGTCCTTCCCTATAAGCATGCTGAAATTCTCTTGTCAATTTGTTTACTGTGAAATAGCATTGTATCTGGACAAGTAGTAGAAGTTTACAGTAGTAGACAGTAGTTTACAATAGTAGACTGTTGGCTGCATCTCACTGTAGTAGGCTGTAGACTGCATCTCACTGTAGTAGGCTGTAGGCTGTGGGTTGCATATCACTGTAGTAGGCTGTAGGCTGTGGGTGGCATCTCACTGTAGTAGGCTGTAGGCTGTGGGCTGCATCTCACTGTAGTAGGCTGTAGGCTGTGGGTGGCATCTCACTGTAGTAGGCTGTAGGCTGTGGGTTGCATATCACTGTAGTAGGCTGTAGGCTGTAGGCTGCATCTCACTGTAGTAGGCTGTAGGCTGTAGGCTGCATCTCACTGTAGTAGGCTGTATCTCACTGTAGTAGGCTGTAGGCTGCATCTCACTGTAGTAGGCTGTAGGCTGCATCTCATTGTAGTAGGCTGTAGGCTGCATCTCACTGTAGTAGGCTGTAGGCTGCATCTCACTGTAGTAGGCTGTAGACTGTGGGTTGCATCTCACTGTAGTAGGCTGTAGGCTGCATCTCACTGTATGTGAGATAACCTATGTTTAGTTTATTTGAATCTCCATTCACCTTTTGTTAACTGCGTTTGTTTACTGTTAACGTAAATAGCCTAAATATAGATTGTGTCATCTGCTATTGTGTTTACTAGGCCTACTACCCGGTACCTCTGTTTTGTTCTGTTCTCATTCATTCCTTCTCATTTTCTCTCAGTGTCTGGATTTAAGCCAAACTGCTATTCAGTATTTTGGTTTGTATGCATGAATAACTAGGATACTACTTTCAGCATTTAGTTAGCATTATTTTGGTAAGACAGCTGTGTGTACGGCTGCATTCACATAGGCTGTTTGTAATAAGTGAATTGCCCCATCTATCTTGTAGCCTATATTCATTACCAAAACGACCTTGCTGTAGGGCGCTGTCCATTGTGCTGATACAGCGCAGCTGAGATAGGCTTCAGATTTCAAAAGCAATCAATGTTCTCAGAGTCTCAGCATATGAACGTTACCTTTATTTTTTTAATTTTTTTATTCACCTTTATTTAACCAGGTAGGCCAGTTGAGAACAAGTTCTCATTTACAACTGCGACCTGGCCAAGATAAAGCAAAGCAGTGCAACACAAACAACAACACAGAGTTACACATGGAATAAACAAGCGTACAGTCAATAACACAATAGGAAAAAAAAGAAAGTCTATATACAGTGTGTGCAAATGGCGTGAGGAGGTAAGGCATTATTGTGGTATAGAATTCAATATAATTCCAATGCAAGAACACCCAAAAATGTAACCCCCGCCAATTTCAACTGCCCTCTTGGTCACTTTATCCTGGTGCCGGGTCTGGAAGGGGGGAAGAAAGATGCACAACTGTGGGAGAAGGAGGGAGGAGGGGGCGAGAGGAGAACGACAACTGGGGGAGGCAGGGGGAGGAGAGGGGGGAGGAGAGGGACCACTGGGGAGGCAAGTGGGAGGAGAGGGACCACTGGGGGAGGCAGGAGGGAGAGGAGAGACCTAACTGGGGGAGGAGGGGGTGAGAGGAGAATGACAACTGGGGGAGGAGGGGGGAGGAGAGGCACCACTGGGGAGGCAGGGGGGAGGAGAGGGAGATTGCCATGTCTGAGGAGGGATTTCATAGGAAGGAGGACCTTCTAGAAGGTTAGATAGCTAGATGCAGACAGCAGATCTCCACTACTGTCTTCAGCCTCAGCCCAGGTTTACAGGATACTTTAATGTCTACTTAATGTATATTCAGCAGGCTGAGAAAAGGACTGTTATGTTGCTCCACTTGCTCCGGGAGCTAGTTAAATGATTCAGAGGGAAACTACAGCTTTCATTTAGGTTTGTGCCCTCCAGTCTGTTTATACTGGTCGATACACTTGTCTGAAGAATAGAATGGATTAGCACATCATTCAACAAACCAGAGCCCAGACAGACTGGGGGCGACAGAGAGAGAAAAGTAAATTACAGTTAGCAGCAAAGGTAGGCCATGCCTTGAGCAAGGAAACATCATATCAGCTCGCAACTCCTATTCCGCCTGCCGCCAAGTGACCCAGAATGAATGGTAAAAAATTGTGGAATAAAAAAATAAAATTACTTGTTTCAATTAAATAAATAAAATCATGAAATAAAACAAAAGAATCACTCCTGGATGCAGGCAGTTTCTCTCTGCCAGGGTGTTCTCCTCCTGTCTACAGTGTGTTACACAGAGGATCTAGGGATGCAAAGGCCACATGCAGTCACATATCAACAGAAATAACTCAAATAGAATAACTTTTGCTACAGAATGAGATTACCTAAGGTTGATAAAGCCATCGGATTGTTCCAGGATGACATTCAATTTATTCTCTAGTTTCTGGACATATACTATGGACATATAGGAAATGCTAATGGGTTCTCTCCCCACCCCCGCCCTGTGTCTTATTTGCTCTTGCGTTTCCTACAGGAAACAAATGAAAAACATGAGTTGGCTCTGTGTAGCCCAACTCTCTAGGTGTTCTATTAGAAGAGTATTGATCCAACGCCATGCTGCTTGCTGCTCTGAAATGCCATGATAATCAGAAGAGTTAATACAGCTATCCATTCTCATTGGAGAGAAAAGGTTGGACTACTATAGCCTGACATTTATTTTTCTACTTGGAAAATGAAACTGTAGGGGTTTGAACTTGAATTAAAGCATTACAAAATCTCAGGCGAATAAGGCAGGCTTATAGTGTTCTTATACAAATCTTTATTCCAGAGAAATCACCTCCAGGACGACCAGAGGGATCAGTCTGACCCTCCTCTGGAGCTACAGAAAAGCCCCATCCATCAAACCAATCATTTCCTATATATATCCTGTATATGGATACATATTGTGGAATGTACTGTATATATAGGCTAGGCTACATATTGGAGAACTACCATATATATCTCAATAGGAACTAAGCAAAACAAAATGGCCAATATAGATCAACAGTTTACATTTAGGTTAGGAAATATATTGATTGAAAAAGTAGCATAGCCTACTAAATACTATAAAATGCAATACATAAAACAAAACAAAAATCTCTTTCAATTTTCCTTCAAATATTTTCAACAGAGAAACATGAAAAGCATGCAAACATGCAAAGTATTATACCCAGGGGTGATTTGCCTTGGAGGCTGTTTTCATGTTATACAGTACAACACAGACAAATCGTCCCTGGTTGGAAAAATACAACTTGAATGGAAGAACTACAGTGTTGTACATCAGACATTGTTTTCAATAGCTTGATGAAAGGTATGTTTAAAAAAAGAAACGTATAAGGTTCACCTTTGTTTTCTACTGACATTGGTATGCTTAGAAATGTGTATAAAGCATTACTTAGTTGTTATAAAACTAACCCTCGGTGCCACATGAGTGGTATGTTTTTCTCAAGGTACCGGCCATTTTATTTGAAGATTGTTAAGAACTTGTTGACTGAATAACTGATGTAATAACAGTGAAACAGGTTGATTTAATCCCCTTACATTCCAACTTCCTACTTTGACTGGTGGGTCACATTGTACTGGATGTCCAACGTTGGAGGACAAGTCAAGGATAAATTACTTCAGCCATCTGCTCTGAAATATGGGCTGCTTCTGGTCCACTAGACCAGACCGTGGGCTTGTCACATCCACTACTGACTACCCTCCAACAACAACACAAAGAGTAGACACGACCATAAGCTATGCACTTCTGAACACCCTTCAAAAACATTGAGTAGCCCCCCCAAACAACGGGCTATAACCCTTCCTATGAACATCCTCTTCATAATGCCTTAAAAGCACATTTCTAATGCCTTATGAGCAATGTATAATGCATTAAAAAGACATGTGAGAGTTGTCGCTATAACGGGTTATAACACTTCCTATGAATACCCTTTTCATAATGCCTTATAACCCCATTTATAACGGCTTATAAGCAGTGCGTAATGCATTTTAAAAATGCTCCTCATTGGAAGTGCTACCCAACAGGTTAGCACCAGATGACAGATTTCCATCTAATGATTCACTAGTTGATGCTAACATCTATCTATTTCTTCCGGAGTGCTGCATACGGTGAATAACCTAACGTGGCTAGAACACTCATTCATCATAGTAATCTCCTATCAGCACGGTGTCTGCTGTGGTGGCTAAACGCTGGGACAATTCTCCTCTCTTCTGTTCTACAAACCCCAGCAGTGGTCACACGGAGTTAGAGCGACATAGCAGAGCCAGCTGCTTAGGCCTTCCAAAAGGAAACCTATTTGCACTTAAATGAGGGGATTTCAGTGCTGCTACACCATTACCACTTTGCCATAGTGGATGTGATTCCATGTCTTTATCCAGCATTATGGAGGATGGAATGAGATGTCCTTCGAGGAGTGAGGAGTGTTTTTACCCTGCTCCCCTCACTCCATATTCTAGATGGAGCCTTTCATCACCGTTTCTCTCCTCTTCCATCGGGGGATTTTGCCAACATGCATCATACCGCGGCTTGGCTGTCTCAGAGGGGTTAGGACTAAAAATGTACATGGACTTGACGGCAATCCCTCATTACGCTTTTGAGGGACATCGGTTTTCACCATAAATTGTTGTCTTGATGGGTGCTCCCGGTCCAGGGGTGTTGTGATGGGAAAAGTACAAATGAAATAAAAACTAGATGTGATATGGTGCTGTTGGTTGGTTGGTATGGCTATAAGGGTAATGCACCATTAAAATCCTCTTACAAGGGGTTTAAAGTGAATCGAATCTGCAGAAATGCATTTACGTACAATAATCTCCAACCTGATAATATTCACACTCTAGTCTACTCTCATCTGATAGCATTTTTTACTTTGTTTCAAACCTCTCCTTATATGTACATGGAGTACATATAAGGAAGAGTGTTGAGAGGTAAATGATGTAGCTTGAACGTCTGTTCATTCACCTGCATTCAGCCTGATGAATAGACCTGGAATAACATCTCTGCATACTGGTCTCTCTCTCTCTCTCTCTCTCTCTCTCTCTCTCTCTCTCTCTCTCTCTCTCTCTCTCTCTCTCTCTCAATTCAATTCAATTCAATTCAATTCAAGGGGCTTTATTGGCATGGGAAACATGTGTTAACATTGCCAAAGCAAGTGAGGTAGATATTATACAAAAGTGAAATAAACAATACAAATTAACAGTAAACATTACACATACAGAAGTTTCAAAACAATAAAGACATTACAAATGTTATATTATATATATACAGTGTTGTAACAATGTACAAATGGTTAAAGCACACAAGTTAAAATAAATAAGCATAAATATGGGTTGTATTTACAATGGTGTTTGTTCTTCACTGGTTGCCCTTTTCTTGTGGCAACAGGTCACAAATCTTGCTGCTGTGATGGCACACTGTGGAATTTCTCCCAGTAGATATGGGAGTTTATCAAAATTGGATTTGTTTTCAAATTCTTTGTGGATCTGTGTAATCTGTGGGAAATATGTCTCTCTAATATGGTCATACATTGGGCAGGAGGTTAGGAAGTGCAGCTCAGTTTCCACCTCATTTTGTGGGCAGTGAGCACATAGCCTGTCTTCTCTTGAGAGCCATGTCTGCCTACGGCGGCCTTTCTCAATAGCAAGGCTATGCTCACTGAGTCTGTACATAGTCAAAGCTTTCCTTAAGTTTGGGTCAGTCACAGTGGTCAGGTATTCTGCCACTGTGTACTCTCTGTTTAGGGCCAAATAGCATTCTAGTTTGCTCAGTTTTTTTGTTAATTCTTTCCAATGTGTCAAGTAATTATCTTTTTATTTTCTCATGATTTGGTTGGGTCTAATTGTGCTGTTGTCCTGGGGCTCTGTGGGGTGTGTTTGTGTTTGTGAACAGAGCCCTAGGACCAGCTTGCTTAGGGGACTCTTCTCCAGGTTCATCTCTCTGTAGGTGATGGCTTTGTTATGGAAGGTTTGGGAATCGCTTCCTTTTAGGTGGTTGTAGAATTTAACCTCTTGGAACTATAGGGGGTGCTGTTCCGCATTAGCATATTTGGGTCTCCAAATTAAACTGCCTCGTGCTAAATTCTTGATCGTACAATATGCATATTATTGTTATTATTGGATAGAAAACACTTTATAGTTTCTATAGCCGTTGGAATTTTGTCTCTGAGTGGTACAGAACAATATCTACAGCACTTTTCATGACAGGGGTCAGATTTCAGAAATTTTTACCCCTGATCTGGAGTCTGTTTTTAAGGCGACAGTGAATGCTATGAAGAAACCGACACTGCCTACGTCTTCCTCTGGGTGTCTGTACGTCATCACGTTTTGAATGGAATCGATTGCACAATCCCAGCCCATATAAAACCACAAAACGTGGGAGTACACTCTCTTTTGTTCGCGCGTCACAAGCGGGATGGACATCGGACTTGCCTCATTCCAAATCGTTGTTTAACCAGTAATATTTCTCTGGTCATGTTTTTACTCGTTATAGTTGTTAAAAACATCATAATGTAGTTAATTTGAACCGTTTTATAGCAATTTATATCCGTTTAGTGCGATTCTGAGGAATTTCTTTGTCGTGCACTTTTTAGCTTTGGGAACGTTTCGGGGGTCTCGGTCGTTGGTAGTGGACATTTCGAAGGACAGAGGACATCTATCGACCAAAAGAAATTTATAACATAGAAAGGATACATTGCCCAAGAATCTGATGGAAGAACAGCTCAAAGTAAGCAATATTTAATATGATAAATCGTTGTTCTGTCGAAATATTTTAAACGCATATTTCGCCATTTTGTTTGGTATAGCTTCACTTGGCGAACCCTGTATTGAAAAGTAAGGATAATTTTAAAAATGTAAGTCAGCGGTTGCATTAAGAACTAATTTGTCTTTCGATTCCTGTCAACTCTGTATTTTTTAGTCAAGTATATGATTAGCTTTCGATTAAACTAGATCACTCTGAAAGCTGACGTCCCTCATTTTGATGCTTGAGTTGTGACTATTTCCATTGTATAACCACGGTTTTGTATGGCTAAATATGCACATTTTCGAACAAACTGTATATGTATGTTGTAAAATGATGTTACAGGAGTGTCATCGGAAGAATTCTGAGAAGGTTAGTGAAAAAATTAATATATTTTGGCGATGATAACGTTATAGCTCCCTTTGCCTTGAATTCATGCTCTACTAACGTTTGCACATGTGGTATGCTAACTTATCGATTTATTGTGTTTTCGCTGAAAAACGCTTAGAAAATCTGAAATATGGTCTGAAATCACAAGAACTGTGTCTTTCCATTGCTATGCTTTGTCTATTTTTATGAAATGTTTTATGATGAGTAAATTGGTCATACACGTTGCTCTATCTAGTAATTCTAGTCGATTTGTGATGGTCGGTGCAATTGTAAACTGTGATTTCTACCTGAAATATGCACTTTTTTCTAACAACACCTATCCTATACCATAAATATGTTATCAGACTGTCATCTGATGAGTTTTTTTCTTGGTTTGTGGCTATCAATATCTTAGTTTAGCCGAATTGGTGATAGCTAGTGGTGGAGAGAGAAAATGGTGGACAAAGAAAGATGGTGTATTTTGCTAACGTGGTTAGCTAATAGATTTACATATTGTGTCTTCCCTGTAAAACATTTTAAAAAACAGAAATGATGGGTTTATTCACAAGATCTGTATCTTTCATCTGGTGTCTTGGACTTGTGATTTAATGATATTTAGATGCTACTATTTACTTGTGAAGCTATGCTAGCGATGCTAATCAGTGTGGGGGGGGTGGGGGGTGATCCCGGATACGGGGTTGAGAGGCGGTAAAAGTTAACGGCTCTTTTCTGGATTTTGATAATTAGTGGGTATCGGCCTAATTCTGCTCTGCATGCATTATTTGGTGTTCTACGTTGTACACGGAGGATATTTTTGCAGAATTCTGCATGCAGAGTCTCAATTTGGTGTTTGTCCCATTTTGTGAAATCTTGGTTGGTGAGCGGACCCCAGACCTCACAACCATAAAGGGCAATGGGCTCTATGACTGATTCAAGTATTTTTAGCCAGATCCTAATTGGTATGTTGAAATTTATGTTCCTTTTGATGGCATAGAATGCCCTTCTTGCCTTGTCTCTCAGATCGTTCACAGCTTTGTGGAAGTTACCTGTGGCGCTGATGTTTAGGCCGAGGTATGTATAGTTTTTTGTGTGCTCTAGGGCAACAGTGTCTAGATGGAATTTGTGGTCCTGGCGACTGGACCTTTTTTGGAACACCATTATTTTGGTCTTACTGAGATTTACTGTCAGGGCCCAGGTCTGACAGAATCTGTGCAGAAGATCTAGGTGCTGCTGTAGGCCCTCCTTGGTTGGTGACAGAAGCACCAGATCATCAGCAAACAGTAGACATTTGACTTCAGAGTCTAGTAGGGTGAGGCCGGGTGCTGCAGACTGTTCTAGTGCCCGCGCCAATTCGTTGATATATATGTTGAAGAGGGTGGGGCTTAAGCTGCATCCCTGTCTCACCCCACGACCCTGTGTGAAGAAATGTGTGTGTTTTTTGCCAATTTTAACCGCACACTTGTTGTTTGTGTACATGGATTTTATAATGTCGTATGTTTTACCCCCAACACCACTTTCCATCAATTTGTATAGCAGACCCTCATGCCAAATTGAGTCGAAGGCTTTTTTGAAGTCAACAAAGCATGAGAAGACTTTGCCTTTGTTTTGGTTTGTTTGGTTGTCAATTAGGGTGTGTAGGGTGAATACATGGTCTGTTGTACGGTAATTTGGTAAAAAGCCAATTTGACATTTGCTCAGTACATTGTTTTCATTGAGGAAATGTACGAGTCTGCTGTTAATGATAATGCAGAGTATTTTCCCAAGGTTACTGTTGACGCATATTCCACGGTAGTTATTGGGGTCAAATTTGTCTCCACTTTTGTGGATTGGGGTGATCAGTCCTTGGTTCCAAATATTGGGGAAGATGCCAGAGCTAAGGACGATGTTAAAGAGTTTTAGTATAGCCAATTGGAATTTGTTGTCTGTATATTTGATCATTTCATTAAGGATACCATCAACACCACAGGCCTTTTTGGGTTGGAGGGTTTTTATTTTGTCCTGTAACTCGTTCAAGGTAATTGGAGAATCCAGTGGGTTCTGGTAGTCTTTAATAGTTGATTCTAGGATTTGTATTTGATCATGTATATGTTTTTGCTCTTTATTCTTTGTTATAGAGCCAAAAAGATTGGAGAAGTGGTTTACCCATACATCTCCATTTTGGATAGATAATTCTTCGTGTTGTTGTTTGTTTAGTGTTTTCCAATTTTCCCAGAAGTGGTTAGAGTCTATGGATTCTTCAATTACATTGAGCTGATTTCTGACGTGCTGTTCCTTCTTTTTCCGTAGTGTATTTCTGTATTGTTTTAGTGATTCACCATAGTGAAGGCGTAGACTCAGGTTTTCCGGGTCTCTATGTTTTTGGTTGGACAGGTTTCTCAATTTATTTCTTAGATTTTTGCATTCTTCATCAAACCATTTGTCATTGTTGTTCATTTTCTTTGGTTTTCTATTTGAGATTTTTAGATTTGACAGGGAAGCTGAGAGGTCAAATATACTGTTAAGATTTTCTACTGCCAAGTTTACACCTTCACTATTGCAGTGGAACGTTTTACCCAGGAAGTTGTCTAAAAGGGATTGAAATATGCTGTTGTCTAATTGTGTTTTGGTAGGTTTCCAAACTGCATTCCTTCCATCTATAGCATTTCTTAATGTTACTCAGTTCCTTTGGCTTTGATGCCTCATGATTGAGTATTGCTCTGTTCAAATAGACTGTGATTTTGCTGTGGTCTGATAGGGGTGTCAGTGGGCTGACTGTGAACGCTCTGAGAGACTCTGGGTTGAGGTCAGTGATAAAGTAGTCTACAGTGCTACTGCCAAGAGATGAGCTATAGGTGAACCTACCATAGGAGTCCCCTCGAAGCCTACCATTGACTATGTACATACCCAGCGTGCGACAGAGCTGCAGGAGTTGTGACCCGTTTTTGTTGGTTATGTTGTCATAGTTGTGCCTAGGGGGGCATATGGGGGAGGGAATGCTGTCACCTGCAGGCAGGTGTTTGTCCCCCTGTGTGCTGAGGGTGTCAGGTTCTTGTCCAGTTCTGGCATTTAGGTCGCCACAGACTAATACATGTCCCTGGGCCTGGAAATGATTGATTTCCTCCTTCAGGATGGAGAAGCTGTCTTCATTAAAGTATGGGGATTCTAGTGGGGGGATATAGGTAGCACACAGGAGGACATTTTTCTCTGTTAAGATAATTTCCTTTTGAATTTCTAGCCAAATGTAAAATGTTCCTGTTTTGATTAATTTAATGGAGTGAGTTAGGTCTGCTCTATACCAAATTAGCATTCCCCCTGAGTCCCTTCCCTGTTTCACACCTGGTAGTTTGGTGGATGGGACTACCAGCTCTCTGTAACCTAGAGGGCAACCAGTGGGTCCGTCTCCTCTGTACCAGGTTTCTTGCAGGATGACAATGTCTGCATTACCGATTTCTTTGGTGAAGTCCGGGTTCCTGCTCTTTAGGCCAAAGGCAGATGACCTCAGGCCTTGGATATTCCAGGATGATATAGTGAAGGCTTTTTGTTCCATAAAGTGTCCAATGTTGTTGGTCGTGGTTTGGCCTCAGGCCAGTAAGTGTGAGCAGAGCCTGCTGAGCATCTGGTACATGCCGTTGGCTTGGGCGAGTGTAAGAGTGGGGGTTGGGCCTGTTTGCCCGCTCACTACCTGGGCGTATGTGTGACTTCCATGTTGATGCCCTCTCTGCGGGGGTGGGGTGCATGGGGTGGGCAGGAGTGGCATAGGTCTGATCTGAGGGGGCCTAAATTGGGTGTGGGCATGGTTGATGTGGGGGGGTGTTGATTGGTTGGGGTGGGGGTGTGTCTGGGGGTGCTGTGGTCTGGATGTAGGTCCTCTTGGCGTGGGTCCTCTATGTGTAGGTCCAGGGTGGGGTGCTGAAGGTCTTGGAGGGTGTCTCGCTGGTCTGGGTGGGGTGTCTATTGATCTGTTGCTCCTGTGTGAAGTGTTGGGGCTGCGTTTGAGAGCGATGTCCTTTAGAGTCCGGGCAAAGGTGGGCACTGCTGCCTTGTAGAGGTGGACCTGGTCATAGAGGCTGTTCAAGTCCAGGGTGGAGTGGTGGGCCAGGAAAACATTTGGTTTTGAGGCACAGTCACGGGAGATGCTTGCGTTTACCCGCTGTATTGTAGCAGGGTGGAAGTCTTTTCGTGGTAGCAGGGTGGAGATAACCACTTGTGCATTGGGGAAAGTAGAAGAAGCTTTTTCAATCACTCCCTTCAGTGCTGTGGCCACCCTTTCCTGCTGTGCTCTCAGGTCGTTTGTGCCTGTGTGTATTATTATGTGGCTAGGTGAGCCTAGTTTGTCCTCAGACAGAAGGTCTAGGGCGCACTGGGTGTTTGGACACCAGAGTTTAGACACACTGTGTTTGGGAAAAAGTTTTTTTTCTTCTATAAATTTCCCATTTGAGTCCATAAGGAGAAAAATCTGTGTCTTGTGTTTGTCCTCAGTGGGTGTGGGGGGGTTGTCAGGAGGGCTATCAGGGTGGCTGACAGGGGGGGTGCTCAGGGGGGGTGAGAGCTGCTGGGCTTGGGGGTTTTCTTTTGTCTGTTCTGCTGTGATGTTGACTCTATGGTCAGGGTCTGGTGTGGACTGTTCTGCTGTGGTGTCGAGACTTTTGTCGGGTGATGAGGTGGGCTGTTCTGCTGGCTTCTCTGTGGGGATGGCCACCTCCCTAGTGGGTTGTTCTCTGTCACATGCCATCCCCCTCAACCTCTCCTCCAGCAGTCTGATCCTCTCCTCCATCCCCCTCTCCCTCTCCTCCAGCAGTCTGATCCTCTCCTCTAGTGCTCTGTTCTGCTCCTGCTCCTGCTTCTGCTCTTTCTCCATTTGAAGTTGTCTCTTAACTGTCCAGAGTCCAGATGTGTCTCTCTCCACCTCCAGCTCTCCTGGTCTGGTTAAGGGGGTGTTGTTGTGCTGGGCTGTTGTCTGGGTCTGTGCTGACTGGAGTGTAATCACCTGCTGTTCCAGCTCAACCTGCCTTACCTCCAGCTGGGTGAATTTATCCTTCATTTCAATGAGGGAGAAGTGCTCTGTACTGGGAGGTTGACTGTCTGCTGAGGGTTGCTCGTCTGTGGGGTTATATGATGAAGAGTTTTGGTCTGACCCGCTTGGGGTGGGGGTATCTTTATCAAGGGAGAGCTTCTCCTGCTGGGCTAATTCTTTGATTAGGTGAAAGTCCAGCTGAAACTGTTTGGGGTTGCCCTGTACCAATACTGTTCCAGACTTATATAGATTTATGTTAGCTGACTCAGAGTCCTCGTTGTCAAGTATCCTGAGTTTCCACCCCTCGTTAACCCCCCCTCTCTTAACAGAGGGGTAGTGTGCTAATATAGCACTGTGCCATGCCAGGGGATGGTTTGTGTGGAAGATAAGGTTGCTGATGTTCCCATTTTTGTAATAGTCAGCAAAAAGTGTCTCTTGATTTTCCATAAGGAGCTTCATTTTGTGCTCTTTTCTTGCCTTGTCATTCTTTACACTCCCAGGGTACTGTATTTTAATTACCTCTGAACAGCAGGAGGGAGCTTCTAAGGCCTCTCCATTTGGTTGGGGTAGACTATTCGACTCTCCTGCCATTGTTGGGCTAATGGTCTTTGACACCTCTCACTTGACACGTCAGTGCTAGTTGAAGCTGTATCAAGCTTGGCAATTATGTTTCATTCAATGCTTATAAAGTAATGTCATGTATTTTTCTTCTTGGCTTTTGGCAATAGAATATAGTTTCAGACTAAACATTACTCACTCAGTTCCAGGTTGGGTGGTGTTTTCAGGTTACTGTTGTTTTCCAGAGAATTTGCTGTGTAATAATCCTTGGTAGTTGTGAATCTTTCAGGTGATTCCGTAATTCCGTCCAAAATCAGGTTGTAGGTTTTGAGTTTTGATTTGAATTTAGGGTTATGTTGTAGAGGGTAGCATCCTGTATGTGTTCCTGACAAAAAATCCAAGTTTAACTAACTCTAAATCTATATTTTTTAAAGAAAATGCTGAAAAATGCAGGAGCTCATCTGATCATGACCTCTCTCTCTCTCTCTCTCTCTCTCTCTCTCTCTCTCTCTCTCTCTCTCTCTCTCTCTCTCTCTCTCTCTCTCTCTCTCTCTCTCTCTCTCTCTCTCTCTCTCTCTCTCTCTCTCTCTCTCTCTCTCTCTCTCTCTCTCTCTCTCTCTCTCTCTCTCTCTCTCTCTCTCTCTCTCTCTCTCTCTCTCTCTCTCTCCCTCCCTCCCTCCCTCCCTCCCTCCCTCCCTCCCTCCCTCCCTCCCTCCCTCCCTCCCTCCCTCTACATTGATTCATTAGTAATTATCTTTCACCTAGTCCCAACGGTCTCTTGTGCTACATTGCAGGTGTTTGCCACGATAATGGATAGATGAAGTTATCATCCTCTTGCACAAAGTGGCGGTGACATTTAACTAAATCCCTTCGGTTATCTCTGTATAGTCAAGGTTACAGAGGTAGCTGCACTTAGAAGCGTCATTAAGACACAATAATTAGCCCTCATTTGTAAAGCTCATGTAAATAATTCCAGATAATTGTTGTCATATCAGTCACGGAGCATAAACTATATGTGCTGTGTACACATATTGTCTGTTGGCGGTGGCAGGCTGAGAGATTGAGACAGTCTGAGTTTCTCAGATGATTCTTGGACTGATTCCCCTGACAGAGTTCAGTGGTAAATGGGTCTAACTCTCCAGGTCATTAACAATATATGAAGTCTCAGTGTTTGGTCGTTGTGTTCCCATTGACGCTGTAATTATACAAATTATAATCAGATCTAGCAAGCACCAAACGACACCATGCTTTTCAAAATGATTTCCTATTAATTGGTGGTTTGTATGCAAACAATGATCCTGATCTCAATATTGTAAGGTTCAAACTTTGACCTTTTATGAGATTGGACAGTTTAGATCCATGTCAGGCACCATAGTATTCCCCCCTCCCTACCTTCCATCTTCCCTCCTCCCCCTCTCTCGCCCTCCCTACCTTCCATCTTCCCTCCTCCCCCTCTCTCGCCCTCCCTCCTCCCCACTTCCTCTTCCACCTCACCTCAAGCTCAGGGATGCTTTTATTCTCCAAAGTGAGAAATTGGAATGGGGGTCTCTTACATGGAGAACTGGTGACTTTGCTCTGGCTCTGAGAGGGTCAGGACTCATCTATTCTTCACAGGGAAAGTTCCTCTTCCTCATTACAGCTTGTTATATCCTTATATGATGGCTTCCCAGAGCCTAATATATGGGGCGATTACAAGCCTGCATTTTATCTCTTCCTTTCTTTCGCTGCACCTTGGTGGAAATGTCACATTATGGTGTCACATCTGTTTCTGGTAAAAGGTTATTACTGAGTCTAGGGCATGGGTGAACCCCCAAAGAAATACACAGATCATGCTGGACTAACGTTCTCTGTTCAAAGATAAAGCAACAAAAAAGTGTTATCTTTAAAAGAGAATTTCCCTGATCTTATTTGTCATGTAGAATTATAATTTCTTGTTTGGTGAAAATGATCATGTGATCAGGACTGATCATGTGATCAGTATAATTTCACTGCAGTGTGTATCACACAGTTCATCATACTGTATGAGTACTCATGAATATGACTGAGACAGTTCCTTTCACTCCAATCTAACAACATCATCATTAATCATGATATTAACACACGGTTGTGCAAATTCCCACCTTCCACTGTAATTCCAACCAATAGTTCAAAAAGCTAAAATGTTCACACATGGTAATTTCATCATAATCCCTCTATCCTCTCTACCTGTCCTCTGCTGTGCCAGATGGTTTATGGCAGCCTGGTGGTCAATAGCTAGTCCTCAGGCTGAGGATAGCAGAAGAGAGGTGCTTGGCATTAACTGGTGTCGCCTCTCCACCCTGAGCTCCATCACCACACTCCCCTCCCAGGGCCTGACAGTGGGGTGAAATACTAGCCCTCTTAGCAGCAGCTCCCTCATTCATCTGTTCCCTGTGCTGGCTGAACCCCACACCGCCACCACGCGCCCCACTGCACTCCCATTGTAAAAGCGGGCGTCCGTCGGCCCGCTCCTCTCCACTGGGTCTCCAATAAAAAGGCATACATTTTCAGCTCTAGTGGCGTTCTGATCTCTTTATATGTCTGACATACAATATTAAAATTAGAATGCCGTTGTAAATCCAACTTTAGAAATGTCCAATGAGTGCCGGGTGGGTCGCCCCTCTCTTTTATGACGAGACTGAAAGCACGGTCGATAGTGAATCCTGCAACAACAAAAAAACTAGAAATTGTACAACACATCCTGATGGCAGAAATATCTTATGGTTGATTAGAAAGGAGAAGAGTGGGATGGGTCCGTCAGTGCACCAGACTCTTCATATTTTACCATACAATTAGTCTTTGCAGACTGTCTATGCCTTTAAAAATAACCAAACTAGTGAACACATCTAGCAGATTTTTGTTAAATTTTGTAAATTGGCTTCAAACATAGTCATCAGGTGACTACAGTATATTCCACCACAATGTCACACAGAACTGACAGGTGTCGTGTTAGTTCAATAGAGCCATTTAAACTCAACATATTGTGGTATAGCAATCTTCATTCGCTTTGAAAACAACATTTGGGCACCAATGTTAATTAGCTAATCAAAATAATTTCCTCCAAGGAGAAAGCCAATTGAAGCCATTTTACAGTTAATACTCCCAACTACTCTTCAAATTCCAATTCAAAGACAGTTCTATTCCCAGTCCTGATGCTCACCCAGCTCTCAATCCAGACGAAAGAAAGGGTCATGGTGTAAAAAGACCATGCGGCAAGGAGCGAGCTATTGTCAGTCAGTACACTGGAGATGCTATCAGGGCGATCCATCCGCCTTCAAACATTAATAAGGATTGGAAAGGAGATGTGAAATGAAATGAGAGCTATCCTATCAGTCTGGAAATGGAAATAAATCTGTGCATTATGGTTTATCAAAAGAGCAGTTTGGAGATGATAGGCTAGATAGAGGGCCTCTGCTGGGAGGGACTCACTGGAGGGCTGGGGATGGTGTTGGGGCTAGGGCTGGTGTTGGGGTTAGGGCTGGTGTTGGGGCTAAGGCTGGGGCTGGTGTTGTGGCTAGAGCTGGTGTTGGGGCTAGGGCTGGGGCTGGTGTTGTGGCTAGAGCTGGTGTTGGGGCTAGGGCTGGGGCTGGTGTTGGGGTTAGGGCTGGTGTTGGGGCTAGGGCTGGGGCTGGTGTTGTGGCTAGAGCTGGTGTTGGGGCTAGGGCTGGTGCTGGTGCTGTTGTAGATCTGGGGCTGGGGCTGGTGTGGGGGCTAGGTCTGGGGCTTGGGGCTAGGGCTGGTGTTGGGGCTAGGGGTTGGGGCTAGGTCTGGGGCTGGGGTTGGTGTGGAGGCTAGGTCTGGGGCTTGGGTTGGGGCTGGGGCTGGTGCTGGGGTAGGTCTGGGGCTGGGGTTGGGGCTGGTGTGGGGGATAGGTCTGGGGCTGGGGTTGGGGATGGGTTTGGGGCTAGGGGTTGGGGTTGGGGCTAGGGGTTGGGGCTGGTGTTGGGGCTAGGGGTTGGGGCTGGGGTTGGGGCTAGGGGTTGGGGCTAGGGGTTGGGGCTAGGGGTTAGGGCTAGGTCTGGGGCTGGGGTTGGTGTGGGGGCTAGGTCTGGGGCTTGGGTTGGGGCTAGGGCTGGGGCTGGTGCTGGGGTAGGTCTGGGTCTGGGGTTGGGGCTGGTGTGGGGGATAGGTCTGGGGCTGGGGTTGGGGATGGGTTTGGGGTTAGGGGTTGGGGCTAGGGGTTGGGGCTGGTGTTGAGGCTGGTTTTGGGGCTAGGGGTTGGGGCTGGTGTTGGGGCTAGGGGTTGGGGCTGGTGTTGGGTCTGGGGTTGGGGCTAGGGTTTGGGGCTGGTGTTGGGGCTGGTGTTGGGGCTGGTGTAGGGACTAGGGGTTGGGGCTGGTGTTGGGGCTGGTGTTGGGGCTGGTGTTGGGGCTAGGGGTTGGGGCTAGGGGTTGGGGCTAGGGTTTGGGGCTAGGGGTTGGGGCTAGGGATTGGGGCTAGCGTTGGGGCTAGGGCTGGGGCTGGGGTTGGTGCTAGGGCTGGTGTTGGGGCTAGGTCTGGGGTTGGGATTGGGGCTGGGGCTAGGGCTGATGCTGGGGTTGGGGCAAGGACTGGGGCTGGGGTTGGGGTTGGGGCTAGGGGTGGGACTGGGGTTGGTATTGGGGCTGGTGTTGGGGCTAGGGCTGGGGGCTGACATTTGTGTTGGGGCTAGGGATGGGTCTGGGGATGGGTCTGGGGTTGGTGTTGGGGCTGGTGTTGGGGCTTATGCTGATGCTGGGGTTGAGACTAGGGCTGCGAGCTGACATTTGTGTTGGGGCTAGGGATGGGGCTGGGGTTGGGGCCGGAGTTGGGGCTAGGGCTGGGGCTGGTGTTGGGGCTAGGGGTTGGGGTTGGGGTTGGGGTTGGGGGCTGGTGTTGGGGCTAGGGCTGGGGCTGAGTCTGAGGCTGGGGTTGGAGCCTCCATTTGGAAAGCAGCCCTAGAGTTGGCTCTAGCTCAAATGCGGGGAAGTGCTAGAGAATGTTTAGGGGCCAGCTCATACTTTTCACTGACAGGTGCTTTAAATCCCATGTCTAGACTGATGCTGCTGTGGCCTGGCTGCCTGGCTCCTAGATAGTGAATGACTAACCTATGTGATGAATAGATCCACAGCCCCATCATGTTTTATTCACTGTGTTACAGCACCATTGACAAAGCAATACCTCACAAGTGGGGTTATACCAAAATCTAAAAAGAAATGGAACAACATGGACAGGATGGAATCAGTCAAGTATAGTGGATGATAAGCAGGAAAAAAACACATCTCTGTTTGACCTTGAAACTCCACCATCAAACCACCAAAACCTCCTAAACCCAACAAAAATCTCCCTGTCTACCTCTCCAGATGCGCCTGTCTGCTAACTCTTGTCAGATGTTGAGTGGATATACTGTATACCCAATATATGACTACACAATTGACAAGGGCAGAACAATCCATTGTGCATACATCTGCAGATTTTTTTGGGATTCATCCAATTACCAATAAACCTTGTTGACTTTCAGATTCTTGCCAATCCCCTCCCTTTTTTACACAAACACAAATACATGCGTGTGCACAGGCACACACACACACACACACACACACACACACCTTTCTCTCTCTGCTTCTTTGCTCAATATCAAGATGGAGAGAGAGGAATGCACAAATACAGGCGCAGACAGAGCTGACCCTGCCATGCACGATAAGGTCACCCCTGGGATTGGCCAGATTATCTCTGTCAACCACTTAGACAGAGCACAGTCAAATGATGCATCAAGCAGTCATTTTCAGGTGGGGATTCTTTTTTAAATTCTTCACCAGGTCGCTATTTGCTTTTCAAAGTGCCCTTGTAGTGTTTGGCTGTGAGCATTTATCAATTGCAATGTTGTGAATTGTTTTCTGTTTCTGGGCCCTGTAGAGAACACTGAATCAAGTCTAGGGATGGGTACCGAAACCCGGTATTAAATTATGTAAAACCGTAGTATCGATAAACTACGACGTTATCGGTTCTGCTTTCAGTACTGGAGAAATTAAGAAAATACATGTCCTATTTATTATTGCTACATAAACGTTATCTTGCACATTTTATCTCACCAACCGTTTCTAATTTGCAGTAAGATGAAGACATTCGTCTATGATGCATTTTCACTATTCCCAATCCAGAAGAGATGTCTCTGATGCTACACACAGCACCCTGCTCCTGTGATGTGGTGGTTGGAGAAGAGAGCTACTCTGCCCCTCCTCACAAACAGTGCAACAAGCTACCTCTGTGCTCAAGCCTCCTCCACCCCTAGTGAGATTGTATTTTCGACTGCAGGGAACACAATAAGCCAGGAGAGGTCCCGACTTCTACCAGAGAAGGCAAATATGTTGATCTTTCTCCAGAAGAACTGCTAAGAAGTGTTAGTCCTTCTGCAGCCTACCTGCATGCCCCACCCATGTTGTTCTATACCACTGTATTTTCTTTTGCAGGGAAATATTGTTTATTTTATTTGTTTTACATTTCCATCATCACAACATTAGTCTATAATAGTGATTTGTCCAAAACATTGCTGTTTCTTTTGCTGTAAATAATTGTTTATTTATTTT
This sequence comes from Salvelinus namaycush, assembly GCF_016432855.1. NCBI lineage: Eukaryota > Metazoa > Chordata > Actinopteri > Salmoniformes > Salmonidae > Salvelinus > Salvelinus namaycush. The sequence continues at coordinate 11,878,035 of NC_052334.1, read as the reverse complement.
ATTTTAATTGTATTTATTTGACAAAGGATTGTAACGATTTGCTTAAATGTTGCATGTGCCCTTTAATTTATATTTATGGGAAACTTTATACTACTAATATGGTGCTGTATTTACAACACTTACAAAATATAATTGCCCCTATCAATATAACAAAATCTCAACTATCCTAATCCAACATTTCGCTAGTTGAATGAATCCCAAAGTTATACAAAATTGTAATATTTGACGGTGGCAGTTTCATGGCTGTGCTAGACATTAAGTCGGAGGCAGTCTGATGATGATATTCTGCAGCAGAGCAGATAGCACAGAGAAACAGGGACTGTCTGGAATGACAGGCCTGTCCTTGTTTTCATTCAGGGCTCAGGAGTCTACAGGGCCAGCGGGTTCACTGAGGTGGCTCAATTAAACATGACCTTCCCCTGGCCCTGCCATCACTAGCAGTCCTCATGTAAATGGCCGCCCTCTCCCTCTGCTCTGTCGCACCCACAACATCATAAATAAAATAATGCTTATTACCCATTTAGTAACATTCTGTATTCATGCCCTGATAGGCTATTTAAACATACAGAGAGGGGAAAAAATCCCCCTCCCATATGCTTACTGAGGCTTGACGTTATCTTCCCCTCAGCGTTTGATTGATAATAGTGTGTCCATTTGTTTTGGATTCACTACAGAGGTCAATTTCGTGTTGGCTCTGGGTTATGGGGAGTTACAGTCAAAAGTTTGGACACACCTACTCATTCAAGGGTTTTTCTTTATTTGTACTATTTTATACATTGTACAATAATAGTGAAGACATCAAAACTATGAAATAACACATATGGAATCATGTAGTAACCAAAAAAGTGTTAAACAAATCCAAATATTTTTTATAAATCAGATTCTTCAAAGTAGCCACCCTTTGCCTTAATGACAGCTTTGCACACGCATGGCATTCTCTCAACCAGCTTCATGAGGTAGTCACCTGGAATGCATTTCAATTAACAGGTGTGCCTTGTTAAAAGTGAATTTGTGGAATATCTTTCCTTCTTAATGCGTTTGAGCCAATCAGTTGTGTTGTGACAAGGTAGGGGGGTATACAGAATAGCCCTATTTTGTAAAAGACCAAGTCCATATTATGGCAAGAATAGCTTAAATAAGCAAAGAAAAACGACAGTCCATCATTACTTTAAGACATGAAGGTCAGTCAATATGGAACATTTCAAGAACTTTTCTTTAAGTGCAGTCGCAAAAACCATCAAGCACTATGATGAAACTGGCTCTCATGAGAACCGCCACAGAAAAGGAAGACCCAGAGTTACCTCTGCTGCAGAGCATGAGTTCATTAGAGTTACCAGCCTCAGAAATTGCAGCCCAAATAAATGCTTCACAAAGTTCAAGTAACAGACACATCTCAACATCAACTGTTCAGAGGAGACTGCGTGAATCAGGCCTTCATGGTCAAATTGCTGCAAAGAAACCACTACTAAAGGACACAAATAATAAGAAGAGATTTGCTTGGGCCAAGAAACACGAGCAATGGACATTATAGACAGGTGGAGATCTGTCCTTTGGTCTGATGAGTCCAAATTTGAGATTTTTGGTTCCAACCGCCATGTCTTTGTGAGATGCAGAGTTGTTGAACAGACGATCGCCGCATGTGTGGTTTTCCACTGTGAAGCATGGAGGAGGAGGTGTGATGGTGTGGGGGTGCCTTACTGGTGACACTGTCAGTGATTTATTTAGAATTCAAGGCACACTTAACCAGCATGGCTACCACAGTATTCTGCAGCAAAATGCCATCCCATCTGGTTTGCGCTTAGTGGGACCATCATTTGTTTTTCAACAGGACAATGACACAACACACCTCCAGGCTGTGTAAGGGCTATTTGACCAAGAAGAAGAGTGATGGAGTGCTGCATCAGATGACCTGGCCTCCACAATGACCCGACCTCAACCCAATTGAGATGGTTTGGGATGAGTTGGACCGTAGAGTGAAGGAAAAGCAGCCAACAAGTGCCCAGCATATGTAGGAACTCCTTCAAGACTGTTGGAAAAGCATTTCAGGTGAAGCTGGTTGAGAGAATGCCAAGAGTGTGCAAAGCTGTCATCAAGGCAAAGGGTGGCTACTTTGATGAATCTAAAATCTATTTTGATTTGTTTTAACACTTTTTTAGTTACTACATGATTCTATTTGTGTTATTTCATACAAATAATACAAATAAAGAAAGGTGTGTACAAACTTTTGACTGGTACTGTATAACAAATTACTCAATTTGCAGGAATATTTCAGAGAGAAAATATACAGTACAGTAAATTCAATAAGAATTAAATTCATAATTTTATTGATTGATCCACACAACACAAACAATGACAAATTAACTGACTAATCCAACAATTTAATTTGGTCATCTGTATAATCTATTATTAGGCTAAGAATCGGAGTAATCTGTGGAACGCTGAGAGAAGGGACTGGGAGTATGAGAAGGGTGTGTGTAAACTGTGTGTGTGTGTGTGTGTGTGTGTGTGTGTGTGTGTGTGTGTGTGTGTGTGTGTGTGTGTGTGTGTGTGTGTGTGTGTGTGTGTGTGTGTGTGTCAGGGAATGAGGAATAAAAGAGGACGAGGACTGATCAGCTCACAAAGATGTGATCAGACATTCAGGCAAATGTTTATCCTGATATAATCAGTATGCCCTGTCCATCCCACTTGGCCTTACATCCTCTGGGAGCTGGAGGGGCCGCTGCAGTCTCATCCAGCCCCATTGCAGGGGAGGAGATCTGGGCTAGGGGTAGAGTAGGGAGAGGGTGGAGGGGTGTAGGGATCAGGCTCCTGGTGGCTTTCAAATGGCCCTCTCTCTCCCTCTGTGTGCATGCAGCCACACATTCACAGCCCTGTCACTTAAAGCAAAGCAGATGCCTACATTCAATTCCAGCTTCACAATTGTAAAAGCCTTTTGCAGCGAAACGTGAATGGGAGCAGGGTACCGAGGTCTAACCGGTGTCGCTCTACAATAAAAGGGAGGCCTTGTTTCGTGGAGGGAGAGAGACTTAACCCTCCCTCCCTCTAACACAGAGAAAGGCATTGGAAATATGCCAACTCAATCACATTGCTGACCACATAAACAATGGAAAGAGAGCGAGCTTCAACCATATGGTCCTGCTATACATGTCAGGCTCTCAATGTGCCGTTCCTCTAATACTTGAGAGCGTTGTAACATGTTTCTGCCGGGGTGAGTCCTTGGAACGGGTTAAAATACAAAAGCCAGCAATTCCTTTGAGACAGATGAAAAGTCAGATGGTCGCTGTATTCCAGATGTATCAATTTCCTTGGATATTCAGTCCATGCACTGGCAGGGGTGCCGGCATGGAATGGGCCGTGTTCCAAAAGCTAATATTCTGTTGGCCGGAATAATGCAATTATTATTTTCCTAGCTATCAGCCTAAGCACAGAGTGCCATCTGTTATACAAAGCAAACATTCACATCTCAATCGCCCAACAGACAGCTGCATGGTTACACGTCCACACCGCAACAGAACTTTGCCAATCTCCACATCTCGCCAGAATTTTGCCAATCTCCACATCGTGCCAACACTTTGCCAACACAAGAATTTTGAGGGGGTTCCATGACAGTAATTGGATTAAAAGGGTCAGTGTCCTTAATGGCACCCTATTCCCTACATTCCCTATGGGTCCTGGTCAAAAGTAGTGCACTACATAGGGAGTAGGGTGCCATTTAGGATGCAAACAGGGTATTTAAAAGACAGATTCCTGTGCTGAATCTGCTAGCCGACCCCAGAGGTTCTACTAGATCCCAACTGCAGTGTCTGTCTGCTGCAAGGCATGTCTGTCTTGCAATTCAATGGCAAGCTACAACAATTCCAATGGCACAGTTACAGAACTGTTAAATACCGCCAGATTAATTATCTGGGCTAAATTGTTGAGGCAGTAGTGGAGTTTTAGCAGACAGATACGTATAAATTACACCAAATTTGTCTAATAACAACCATAATCCCTTGTCCAAAAAATCCTTTACATAGCCCACTGTATCTACCATTAACACACTGTACAATTCGGTATCGATACTTTCCATTCTATTACAAAATAATGCCAAGACCATTCTAGAACGCCTGCTTCCTAAAAGGGGAGCTATGGTCACTGATTAGTCAAATGAAGACAGAACATTTATTCACAGAACTAAGACATACACTTAGACACCTGCGATTAACTGGGGGGGACAGAGGCTTATGCACCATTTGCAAAACAAAAATGGTAATTCTGACCATCTGTTTCACTGAACTGACTGGCTGCACAACTGGTGCCATTATAAGAGCCATTTCACACTAGCACAGCCCTGTCCAATACAATATTTAAAATCAAAATATGGTAATATGTTTACAGACAGTTCAGACAGACTAAGGTATCATACATCACACGCAGCATTCTGGACTTTACAATCATCAATGATCAGTTAGCTCAATTAAAAAACTTGAGTTGATTGAACTTGATTTCAGACCTTATTCACTAGATACATATTCATTGATTGGTTTTGTCTACAAGGCTATTAAAAGTGTTACTGTAATAACTTACTAATTTCCCTGTACTGTATGATCTTGAAGCAAACAGGTAAAGTCTATTAAGCCAACAATCCGTCCCTCAGTCCCTCTCTACAAGCCATAAGGGAAGGGCCTTTAATTTAAGGGCCTTTAATTCCGTAGCAAGTCCTAACTTAACACTATGTTTGATATGCAAAACATTTCTAGACATTGAATATTTTTCACTTTATCTGCTTTAGAATGTCAGCCTGGCACCATTAAATGCAGAATCTTGTCAATATGAAAAAGGCTTAAAAACCCTCCAAGATCTAATTCATGTAGAAAATAATTAGCAACGATGTTAAAAAGAAGTGGCAGACAGATTAAGTGGCTAAAAAGTAAAACAGCAATTAAGATCATGGAGGGTTAGAGTGTGTACACATGTTAGATTATACAACTGACTCATACAGGGCAAAAACCCCAGAATTGTGTGTGTCTCTCTCTCTCTCTCTCTCTCTCTCTCTCTCTCTCTCTCTCTCTCTCTCTCTCTCTCTCTCTCTCTCTCTCTCTCTCTCTCTCTCTCTCTCTCTCTCTCTCTCTCTCTCTCTCTCTCTCTCTCTCTCTCTCTCTTCTCTCTCTCTCTCTCTCTCTCTCTCACACACACACACACACACACACACACACACACACACACACACACACACACACACACACACACCACTCTCTCTAACTGCTGATAAAACTATGAACAAGATAGCTACTACGTCACGTAGCCCAAAGCTTGGGGGACCTACTTGACAATTAATCAATTATTTGATAGAAATCATTAATACATCTTTACTTGAATTCATCTGTAGATAGATGTGGCTAGAACCTATACACTTTTCCTATTTTTAATTTGGTAAACTGATTGCCTTTTTTTCGTCCTTTATATTGTCGTGTAATATCTCATTTAGCGAAACATTGTCTATGCATTCCCTCAGAGATTTCTACATCATAATGTTATTGCAGAATACTTCATTATGAGTCCTGTAATACAAACACACATAGCTGACCACTCTACTATTTGGCTACATCTATTGGCTATATAATGGTTCATTATTATGATGAATTTTTCACTGTGAGGGAAATAGTATGTGGCTCAGTTGGTAGTGCATGGCGCTTGCACCACAAGGGTTGTGGGTTCGATTCATGGGGCCATCCAGATGCTAAATTCATGCACGCATTACTGTAAGTCACTTTGGATAAAAGTGCATGCTAAATGGCATACTGCATATGATATAATATAAATGGTATATATAATATAAATAGAATATATTATATAAAGGGCATATATTAAATATACCTAGATATAATGACTAGTCTGCTCAAATAGAGCCCTGGACAGAAAGCAGGCTCACAAGTACCTACGTACAGGGTATGTAAATCATTTGGCCATCTATTGGTTATATAATGGTCAAGTCTATAACTAGAAATATAATTTGGTTTCTGAGTTGGGAGATAGGCTCTGTATGGTCTCTAGTCATTCTTCTATAGACCTGTGTGTGTGTGTGTGTTTGCTCTCTAGTCTGTCTGTCTGTTTGTTAGCCCTGGAGACAAAGCTATGGTGTTTGGAACCATTAGAATCTTCAAGGTCACTCCCCCTGACGTTTGACCTCTGAGACGGCTCAGTCTGTTTATTGACATGTACTTGAACCGGCCAATAGTAGACGAGGACCCGTTAACACACCACTGAGATGAAAAGCACCCTCTGATAAAATATGCAGCATTGATGGCTGCAAATTAACTACAGGGCGAACAAGCTGATGAGATGTTAAATGAGCTATAATTTGTCTGAATTGTCTTCTAGCGGCCACTGATAAACAAAAGAAACAGAGGGGAAAAGCGCAGTAGTAGCGACAAGGCATTGACGGTTGTTGCACTCACCTGCGAAAGCCCCAGGTATATAGACACCGTCTCAGAGATGTACAAAAACCTTCCCTCCTTGTTTAGTGTAAATACAAATCCATCCAGGGACTGTGGGAGAGAGAGAAAGAGAGAGAGAGACGGAGAGGGAAAGAGAGAGAGAGAGATTGTGTTAGATGAGGTGTATACTGGTATACTGGTACAAAGCATGTAGAGGGAACCCTCTGAGTGTTGTCTGTCTGTCTGCCTGTATGTCTGTCTGTCTGTCTGCCTGTCTGCAAATCAAAATTACACCACCTCATGTGGAAGGTAATATCTCTCATGACGACAGTAGAAATTAACAGTGTGTGAAAGCAGGAAAACAACAGTAAACAAACCCAAGTTGGCACAAACAAAGATAATATAACGTACAGCACTTTAAAACATATCATCATCATAGTAGTCCATTCCATTCCAGTCCATATCCATATGATGTGGGTTCTCCCCCTGCAAAGTCTACTAAAATCTGCTGGTTAGGTCTATGCCAGGATTCTGGTAAAGTCTATTCAGTATATTGATTCATTCCACACCAGGCCCATGTAATATGAGTGTGTATTCTCTTCCTGGATAGTCTTCATCCAGTCAAAATCCATGTAATGTGTGTTTTTACTTCCTGAATGTTGTCTACTCCAGTATGCTGGTTCAATGTCTAATGACGGCCCTGCTATTGGTTCACGACGGGACGCAGCGCTCTGTTCTGAGCCCAGCCTCCAACAGGCAACAATTAAGACACCCAGGTCACTCAAGTTAATTACTTCTGCTCCCTCACTGGCTTCTGTAGGGGCAGCTAACCACAGGCACACGCCACAAAGAAAAGTCCAAACGTAGCCTAATAGATGGAGCAAAACAAAGGCTTCTCCCTCTCCCTCCATCTCCAGTCTGGCGCTGTGAATACAGGCCCTGATTGCACAATGTCACCGTCGCTGACCTGATCACCTTTTCTAGGAAAATGAGGATTACTCTGTCGTGTTGAGGGCAGTGTTGCAGCTCAGATGGCCGTGGTATTTCATATTTGCGGGCGCTTTCATATTTATTTTCCCCCATCAACTTAAAAGGAGCACCAAGCAGCAGCTGGTGAAAGGATAGAGAGAGAGAGGAGAAAGAGAGAAGAGAGAGAGAGAGAGAGAAAAGTGAGAGAGTGATAGAAGAGAGAGAGAGAGAGCGAGAGAGAGAGAGTCTCCGTATCCGCTGATAAAACAGGGCAGCCTGGGGCTATTTATGCAGCTGACAACAGCAACTCCCACTGAGGCCCTGCTGCAGCCAGCTCCCAGCCAGCTCCCAGCCAGCTTCTAGACAGCTTTCCCAAACACACACACATCTGCCAGGGGGAAGGGGAGCTTTATATTGCTCTTCCTTACATTACACATCTAACGCTAGCACTGATTTAGTGCCTAACATCTACAGACAAATAAGACTCATAGTTTGGCTTTTTGTTAGCTCTCGGCATGGGAGAGGCACATGCATCACGTCTTGGGTGGGTCTGGAAAATATGACATTTGATCATTTATATTGCTCTCAAGGAGAAAGCAGCTGAACAACTAGTATCTTCATTTGCACAGATAACAGCGATAATTGTCCATATTAGATTGTGCATCATAAACTGTGCATTAGCCTTTAATATAAATAATACAATTTCAAGTATATAATTTATATAAACCGTAATTTTGACTTTCAGTTTATATTTACTGTGCATTCGTCACTAAGAGCATCTCCACTCTCTAGTATCCCACTTGTCATCAAATAGCTTCCACCGGTCATTGTGTTCTGGTGGAGAGCTAAGCTGGGGGCCCTTTATTCCAGCAGCACCAGCCAGTGGTCCTCTATCCTTCCTTCCTTCCTTCCTTCCTTCCTTCCTTCCTTCCTTCCTTCCTTCCTTCCTTCCTTCCTTCCTTCCTTCCTTCCTTCCTTCCTTCCTTCCTTCCTTCCTTCCTTCCTTCCTTCCTTCCTTCCTTCCTTCCTGTCAGTTCATTTCAGTTCCCCTCAGGGAGAGCACCTCAGCAGCAGTGACACACTCTGCCACCCCGTGACCAGAGGATGGGGGGCTCCGGCGGTGTAAAGCTATCATCCGTCCCCACAGATCTCACCCTGCCTGTCACACTGGGCCCCAGCACTCACCCCTACCCAGTCTCCAATCATTTCTCCTTGTCCTGCCTGCCTGATCCTCTTTAAAATGCCTAGCATCTGCGGCCCAGGAACTCCTTAGAGGGGGGAGACGATTTGCAGAGCTGAGAAAATGCTACACACACCGGAGTTGTACCGTTCCTGTAGCTAGCTTCCATCTCCACAGTGATAAACGGCCACTGTTTACAGGCTAACCACTGTGTAAAGTGCGCTATAAATCACAGCAGAGACAAACTTCTGGGGGAGAAATGTGTTACATTAAATTGGGATTCTAAAGTCATTTATTGAGAAACATTTCTGCCTGCTTTGACTGAGTGACGCACCTTTTGTTGTGGTGTGCAGTGGGAGTGGGGAGTAGGAGCAGATCCTACAGTGTTAGGTTGATCTTGTTGTCAGGCCCTGACCTCTAACCCCTGGCATCACACAAACCTGACCTCTGGCCTCTAACCCCTGGCACCACACAGCCCAGCTAGTGAACACTAATCCCTGGCACCACACATCCCTGACCTCTGGCCTCTAACCCCTGGTGTCACACAGCCCTGACCTCTGGCCTCTAACCCCTGGCACCACACAGCCCAGCTAGTGAACACTAATCCCTGGCACCACACAGCCCTGACCTCTGGCCTCTAACCCCTGGTGTCACACAGCCCTGACCTCTGGCCTCTAACCCCTGGTGTCACACAGCCCTGACCTCTGGCCTATAACCCCTGGCACCACACAGCCCAGCTAGTGAACTCTAACCCCTGGCACCACACAGCCCAGCTAGTGAACTCAAACCCCTGGCACCACACAGCCCAGCTAGTGAACTCTAACCCCTGGCACCAAACAGATGAGAGAGGGCATCAGACTGCTCAGAGACCCAACCAGTAACTAATGTTACTATAAACCTCTAGCCAGCCACTGTACAGATGTTAACTATTAAGACATTTTAATTAAATATTGACAATACATTTGAGAACATATCTTTACGGAGATGATCCTGGAAATATCAATAAACAGGGCCTTTACTCTGTACACACAAACCAGACAACCATGACAGAGTCTTTTAAGCGGTTACTTAATGTAACTGACACCTGTTCCTTCCAGAGGACAAAGAAACTTCCTGTGAAGGACACGATTTGGCAGACATCAATCCTGGCCAGAGAGAACCCTCTCTCCTCTCGGATATTAACCAACCCAGTGGAGGTCAGATTAGATGGGGCTCATTAACTATCAACATATCCTTACTATTAGGCCAGACAAAATGGAGAGAGGCAGAGCAGCTGGCAGTGTATCGGGACGGCTACATGCTCACACCAGCCCCCCCACCTCAGTCCTCCGCTGGCCCAGACCCGGCCGCTTAGAACAATCACTGCAATTAACACCTCCAGCAGGGCTGGGCACAGCAGTGCTAATACGCAGACAGGCACACATACACACAAGCACACATGAACGTACGCACACACACGCACAGACACCTGCCCCAGATTTACAGGCACACCTACTCTACACACAAATCACAGCAACGGGTTGGACTATCACGCCCAGATCATGTCCTCAGTAAATTACAGTGGAGTGCTCTGGTTGGATTTAAGAAAAACATTTATTGGATGAAAAGAAAAAGCCACAGGAGGAGAAAGAGAGGATGCAAGAAATACGGTGTGTGAGAGAGAGATATAGAAAGAGAGGTTGGTAGATAAAAATGTAGAGTGTGTGTGTTGTGTAAAAGAGATCTTATCAGAATTTCTAAATTGCTATGGGAGAGCTGTGAGAAATATTTTCCATTGAAGTCAATTTTCAGGCTGACAAGCCATGTAGAAATGTGCAGCATATGGCTGGTGTGTATTGATTGATTTATTGAAGGCACCGGCTCAGGGGATGCTCAAATCACTCATGCTACCCTACACTGAGACCACCTTCAAATCACTCATCCTACCCTACACTGAGACCCCCTTCAAATCACTCATCCTACCCTAAACTGAGACCCCCTTCAAATCACTCATCCTACCCTAAACTGAGACCCCCTTCAAATCACTCATGCTACCCTACACTGAGACCCCCTTCAAATCACCCCTCCTACCCTACACTGAGACCACCTTCAAATCACTCATCCTACCCTAAACTGAGACCCCCTTCAAATCACTCATGCTACCCTACACTGAGACCCCCTTCAAATCACCCCTCCTACCCTACACTGAGACCACCTTCAAATCACTCATCCTACCCTACACTGAGACCCCCTTCAAATCACTCATCCTACCCTAAACTGAGACCCCCTTCAAATCACTCATCCTACCCTAAACTGAGACCCCCTTCAAATCACTCATGCTACCCTACACTGAGACCCCCTTCAAATCACCCCTCCTACCCTACACTGAGACCCCCTTCAAATCACTCATGCTACCCTACACTGAGACCCCCTTCAAATCACTCATCCTACCCTACACTGAGACCCCCTTCAAATCACACCATTGTGCCCATTTGATTTTGTGCTTACCTTGGGGGAAAATTATCTCTGCTTATGCTGAGCATGACACTTTTATTGGCCCTATTTAGAGCAAAAATGACCCGTGCTAGACATCCATTTCAAATAATACTACTCCCCAGTCCCTCTACTCTCCCTCCAGCCAGCCACTCTCTGTACCACTAGACTGGAGCTCCCCAGTCCCTCTACTCTCCCTCCAGCCAACCACTATCTGTACCACTAGACTGGAGCTCCACAGTCCCTCTACTCTCCCTCCAGCCAACCACTATCTGTACCACTAGACTGGAGCTCCCCAGTCCCTCTACTCTCCCTCCAGCCAACCACTCTCTGTACCACTAGACTGGAGCTCCACAGTCCCTCTACTCTCCCTCCAGCCAACCACTATCTGTACCACTAGACTGGAGCTCCCCAGTCCCTCTACTCTCCCTCCAGCCAGCCACTCTCTGTACCACTAGACTGGAGCTCCCCAGTCCCTCTACTCTCCCTCCAGCCAACCACTCTCTGTACCACTAGACTGGAGCTCCCCAGTCCCTCTACTCTCCCTCCAGCCAGCCACTCTCTGTACCACTAGACTGGAGCTCCCCAGTCCCTCTACTCTCCCTCCAGCCAACCACTATCTGTACCACTAGACTGGAGCTCCCCAGTCCCTCTACTCTCCCTCCAGCCAACCACTCTCTGTACCACTAGACTGGAGCTCCCCAGTCCCTCTACTCTCCCTCCAGCCAGCCACTCTGTACCGTTAGACTGGAGCTACAGCTAACTCTTAGAAAAAAAAGGTTTCAAAAGGGTTCTCTGGCTGTCCTTGTAGGAGAACCCTTTTTGGTTCCAGGTAGAACCCTTTTTGGTTTCAGGTAGAACCCTTTTGAGCTCCATGTTGAACCCTTCCACAGAGGGTTCTACATGGAGCTCAAAAGGGTTCTACCTGAAACCAAAAAGGGTTCTACCTGGAACCAAAAAGGGTTCTACCTGGAATGAATAAGGGTTCTTCAAAGGGTTCTCCTATAGCACCTTTTATCCTAAGAATGTAAAGCATCAAACACTTATTCTCTCCTATTCAGTGCAAATCATTTTCAGAAGCCAAAGCCATTCACACTAGACAGATACTAAACACTGCAATTCCAAAAAGTAAGAGGGAAGAGTATGACCAATTAGATTGATGTGAAAATATTCTATTACTATTATCAAATATGTGGGGAGGGGAGTGGGGGTTATCACATTATAGCACAGGCAGGAGATATCACTTTCTCTACTGACTGTCAAGTGCTTCAGTAAGGCTGCTGGCACTAAATAATATCAAGAAAATCTAAAGACAATACTGATTAGCTAGAGTCATCCAATCTAACCAACGTCACCTTAAAATCACTATTGTTCTGGTGGTCAAAGAAGAAAAAGTTGGCCTGCTGATACAATACATGAAATCAATATTAACATACAACAGGGGAGAATATGATCCCTTCATTCAGTGGATGTGTCCCAAATGGAACCTTATCCCCTATAAAGTGCACTACTTTTGGCATGGGCCATTAGGGCTCTGGTCATGGGGATAACAGGGAGCTGAGTAGGGAACTACTGCTGGCTGTCTTCCCCAAACTGCCACCAATGTACACTGTGGAAAGTTCCTTCCTCCAGGTGACTAGCCAACAATATTGTTTCTACCTCCCTGTGTGCTCGGATTTAATTAAGTGATGACAGTCACCTTGGGGTGACGACGGAAGAGCAGACAGTAATATCTAAGTTAAGGGAAATAGCAGAGAGACAGGAGGGCTAAGCTATACAGTCACATTATAGCTAAGGAGACAGGTGTCGACATGGGGGAGACAGGTGGCGACATGGGGGAGACAGAGGGAGACAGGTGGCGACATGGGGGAGACAGAGGGAGACAGGTGGCGACATGGGGGAGACAGGTGGCGACATGGGGGAGACAGAGGGAGACAGGTGGCGACATGGGGGAGACAGAGGGAGACAGGTGTCGACATGGGGGAGACAGAGGGAGACAGGTGGCGACATGGGGGAGACAGGTGGCGACATGGGGGAGACAGGTGGCGACATGGGGGAGACAGAGGGAGACAGGTGGCGACATGGGGGAGACAGGTGGCGACATGGGGGAGACAGGTGGTGACATGGGGGAGACAGGTGGCGACATGGGGGAGACAGGTGGCGACATGGGGGAGACAGGTGGCGACATGGGGGAGACAGGTGGCGACATGAGGGAGACAGGTGGCGACATGGGGGAGACAGGTGGCGACATGTGGCGACATGAGGGAGACAGGTGGCGACATGGGGGAGACAGGTGGCGACATGTGGCGACATGGGGGAGACAGGTGGCGACATGGGGGAGACAGGTGGAGACAGGTGGCGACATGGGGGAGACAGGTGTCGACATGGGGGAGACAGGGGGAGACAGGTGGCGACATGGAGGAGACAGAGGGAGACAGGTGGCGACATGGGGGAGACAGGTGGCGACATGGGGGAGACAGGGGGCGACATGGGGGAGACAGAGGGAGACAGGGGCTATATAGGCTACAGTCACATTATCTCTAAACCAAACCCAACACCACAGCCTACTGTACTGTACTGTTCACTGCAGCTACTTTATTTTTGGTGTTTTGGTATTTGGTATTTTATTAGGATCCCAATGAGCTGTCGCAAAAGCAGCAGCTACTCTTCCTGGGGTCCACACAACACATGAAACATAATACAGAATGACATAATACAGAACATCAATAGACAAGAACAGCTCAAGGACAGAACAAAACTCAGCAAAAAAAGAAATGTCCCTTTTTCAGGACCCTGTCTTTCAAAGATAATTTGTAAAAATCCAAATAACTTCACAGATCTTCATTGTAAAGGGTTTAAACACTAAACAATTAATGGACATGCACCTGTGGAACGATCGTTAAGACACTAACAGCTTACAGACGGTAGGCAATTAAGGTCACAGTTATGAAAACTTAGGACACTAAAGAGGACTTTCTACTGACTCTAAAAAACACCAATCGAAAGACACCCAGGGTCCCTGCTCATCTGCATGAACGTGTCTTAGGCATGCTGCAAGAAGGTATGAGGACTGCAGATGTGGCCCTGGCAATAAATTGCAATGTCCGTACTGTGAGACACCTAAGACAGCGCTACAGGGAGACAGGACAGACAGCTGAATGTCCTCGCAGTGGCAGACCACGTGTAACAACACCTGCACAGGATCGGTACATCCAAATATCACACCTGCGGGACAGGTACAGGATGGCAACAACAACTGCCCGAGTTAAATCAGGAACGCACAATCCCTCCATGCTCAGACTGTCTGCAAAAGGCTTGTAGGCCTGTTGTAAGGCAGGTCCTCACCAGACATCACCAGCAACAACGTCGCCTATGGGCAGAAACCCACCGTCGCTGGACCAGACAGGACTGGCAAAAAGTGCTCTTCACTGACGAGTCGCAGTTTCGTCTCACCAGGGGTGATGGTCGGATTCGCGTTTATCGTCGAGGGAATGAGCGTTACACCGAGGTCTGTACTCTGGAGCGGGATCGATTTGGAGGTGAAGGGTCCGTCGTGGTCTGGGGCGGTGTGTCACAGCATCATCGGACTGAGCTTGTTGTCATTGCAGGCAATCTCAACGCTGTGAGTTACAGAGAAGACATCCTCCTCCCTCATGTGGTACCCTTCCTGCAGGCTCATTCTGACATGATCCTCCAGCATGACAATGCCACCAGCCATACTGCTCATTCTGTGCATGATTTCCTGCAAGACAGGAATGTCAGTGTTCTGCCATGTCCAGCGAAGAGCCCGGATCTCAATCCCATTGAGCACGTCTGGGACCTGTTGGATCGGAGAGTGAGGGCTAGGGCCATTCCCCCCAGAAACTCAGGGAACTTGTAGGTGCCTTGGTGGAAGAGTGGGGTAACATCTCACAGCAAGAATGGGCAAATCTGTTGCAGTCCATGAGGAGGAGATGCACTGCAGTACTTAATGCAGCTGGTGGCCACACCATATACTGACTGTTACTTTTGATTTTGACCCCCCCCCGCCTTTGTTCAAGGACACATTATTACATTTAGTCACGTTTGTTGAACTTTGTCTCAGCTGTTGAATCTTGTTATGTTCATACAAGTATTTACACATGTTAAGTTTGCTGAAAATAAACGCAGTTGACAGTGAGTTTTTTTGCTGAGTTTACATTAATTTTTTTTTAAAGGCACACGTAGCCTACATATCAATGCATACACACAAATTATCTAGGTCAAATAGGGGAGAGGCGTTGCTTTATCTGTTTGAAACCAGGTTTTCTGTTTATTTGAGCAATATGAGATGGAAGAAAGTTCCATGCAATAAGGGCCCTATATAATACTGTACGTTTTCTGGAATTTGTTCTGGATTTGGGGACTGTGAAAAGACTCCTGGTGGGATAAGTGTGTGTGTCAGAGCTGTGTGTAAGTTGACAATGCAAACAATTTGGGATTTTCAACAGATTAATGTTTCTTATAAAAAGAAGAAGTGATGCATTCATTCTCTCCTCAACTCTTAACCAAGAGAGACTGGCATGCATAGTATTTATATCAGCCCTCTGATTATCTAGGTCTTTCCTTGCAGCACTGGACCACACGACTGGACAATAATCAAGATTAGACAAAACTAGAGCCTGCAGAACTTGCTTTTTGGAGTGTGGTGTCAAAAAAGCAGAGCATCTCTTTATTACGGCCAGACCTCTTTTAATCCTAGTAAACATTCCCTGTCTTACGTCAGTTAGGATCACCACTTTATTTTAAGAATGTGAAAAGTCAGAATAATAGGAGAGAATGATTTATTTCAGCTTTAATTTTTTTCATCACATTCTCAGTGGGTCAGAAGTTTAAATACACTCAATTAGTATTTGGTAGCATTGCCTTTAAATTGTTTAACTTGGGTCAAACGTTTCGGGGAGCCTCCCACAAGCTTCCCACAATAAGTTGGGTGAATTTTGTCCCATTCCTCCTGACAGAGCTGGTGTAACTGAGTCAGGTTTGCAGGCCTTCTTGCTCGCACACGCTTTTTCAGTTCTGCCCACAAATTTACTATAGGATTGAGGTCAGGGCTTTGTGATGGCCACTCTAATACCTTAACTTTGTTGTCATTAAGCATTTTGCCACAACTTTGGAAGTATGCTTGGGGTCATTGTCCATTTGGAAGACCCATTTGCGACCAAGCTTTAACTTCCTGACTGATGTCTTGAGATGTTGCTTGAATATATCCACATAATTTTCCTCCCAAATGATGCCATCTATTTTGTGAAGTGCACTAGTCCCTCCTGCAGCAAAGCACCCCCACAACATGATGCTGCCACCCCCGTGCTTTATGGTTGGGATGGTGTTCTTCGGCTTGCAAGCTTCCCCCTTTTTCCTCCAAACATAATGATGTTCATTATGGCCAAACAGTTCTATTTTTGTTTCATCAGACCAGAGGACATTTCTCCAAAAAGTATGATCTTTGTCCCCATGTGCAGTTGCAAACAGTAGTCTGGCTTTTTTATGGTGGTTTTGGAGCAGTGGCTTCTTCCTTGCTGAGCGGCCTTTCAGGTTATGTCGATATAGAACTCGTTTTACTGTGGATATAGATACTTTTGTACCTGTTTCCTCCAGCATCTTCACAAGGTCCTTTGCTGTTGTTCTGTGATTGATTTGCACTTTTCGCACCAACATACGTTCATCTCTAGGAGACAGAACACGTCTCCTTCCTGAGCGGTATGACGGCTGCGTGGTCCCATGGTGTTTATTGATTTTGATTTTCCCATATGTCAAGCAAAGAGGCATTGAGTTTGAAGGTAGGCCTTGAAATACATCCACAGGTACACCTACAATTGACTCAAATTATGTCAGTTAGCCTATCAGAAGCTTCTAAAGCCATGACATAATTTTCTGGAATTTTCCAAGCTGTTTAAAGGCACAGTCAACTTAGTGTATGTAAACTTCTGACCCACTGGAATTGTGATAGAGTGAATTATACGTGAAATAATCTGTCTGTAAACAATTGTTGGAAAAATTAATTGTGTCATGCACAAAGTAGATGTCCTAACCGACTTGCCAAAACTATAGTTTGTTAACAAGACATTTGTGGAGTGGTTGAAAAATGAGTTTTAATGACTCCAACATAAGTGTATGTAAACTTCCGAATTCAACTGTATAAGTTTTGACCATGACAGTTTACAATCTAAGGTAAGTAATGTAGTCTCCTCAACTTGTTCAACCGCCAAATAATTCATTACCAGATTCAGCTGAGGTCTAGAACTTAAGGAATGATTTGTACCAAATACAATGCTCAGGACCAGTTTCACTGGCCACCCATTCCAAAACAGACGGCAACTCTTTGTTAAGGGTTTCAGTGACTTCATTAGCTGTGGTTGCTGATGCGTATATGGTTGAATCATCAGCATACATGCTTTGTTTAATGCCAGTGGTAGGTCATTGGTAAAAATAGAAAAGTGTAGAGGGCCTAGAGAGCTGCCCTTGCAGTACACCACACTTTACATGTTTGACATTAGAGAAGCTTCCATTAAAGAAAACCGTCTGAGTTCTATTAGATAGATAGCTCTGAATCCACGATATGGCAGAGGTTGAAAAGCCATAACTGGCTATGTTCAATAATATCAAAGGTTGCACTGAAATCTAACAGTACAGCTCCTACAATCATCTTATTATCAATTTCTTTCAACCAATCATCAGTCATTTGTGTCAGTGCAGTACATGTTGAGTGCCCTTCTCTATAAGCATGCTAAACGTCTGTTGTTCATTTGTTTACAGAGAAATAGAATTGTATTTGGTTAAACACAATTTTTTCTAACAGTTTGCTAAGAGCTGGCAGCAAGCTTATAGGTATGCTGTTAGAACCAGTAAAGGCCACTTTACCACTCTTGGGTAGCGGAATTACTTCCCTCTATGCCTGAGGACAAAGACTTTCCTCTAGGCTCAGATTAAAAATAGGACAGTTAGGAGTGGCTTTAGAGTCAGCCACCATCCTCAGTAGCTTTACATCTAAGTTGTCAATGCCAGGAGGTTTGTCTTTATTGATCGATAACAATAATTTTCCCACCTCTCCCACACTAACTTTACAAAATTCTAACTTGCACTGCTTTTCTTTCATTATTTGTTTTTTATGCATGAATACAATTGCTCACTGTTCGTTGTTGGCATTTCCTGCCTAAGTTTGCCCACTTTGCCAATGAAATAATCATTAAAAAATTGCCAACAATTAAGCCATCAGATTTGATGAAAGATGGAGTTGAATTTGTCTTGCTGCCCATAATTTCATTGAAAGTACTCCAAAGTTTTTGTCCCATCATTCTTCATATCATTGATCTTGGCTTCAGAATAAAGTGCATTCTTCTTTTGTTGAGTTTAGTCACATCATTTCTCAATTTGCAGTAAGTAAGCCAGTCAGATGTGCAGCCAGAATTATTAGCCACTCCTTTTGCCCCATCTCTTTCAACCATACAGTTTTTCAATTCCTCATCAATCCATGGAGCCTTAACAGTTCTAACAGTCAGTTTCTTAACAGGTGCGTGTTTATCAATAATTGGAAGAACCAATTTCATAAATTCATCAAGTGCAACGTCTGGATGCTCCTCATTAATCACATCAGACCAACAAATATGTTTAACATCATCCACATAAGAGTCACAGCAAAATATGTTGTATGATCTCTTATATACTATTTTAGGCCCATCTGTTGGAACTTTGGCTTTCCTGGATATAGCCACTATATTGTGATCACTGCATCCAATGGTTACGGATACAGCTTTAGAACAAAGTTCTACAGTATTAGTAAAAATGTGATCGATACATGTGGATGATCTTGTTCCTTCTAGTGTTTGTAAACACCCTGGTAGGTTGATTAATAACCTGAACCAGATTACAGGCGCTGGTTACAGTGAGAAGCTTCCTCTTGAGCGGACAGCTTGATGAAAACTAGTCAATATTCAGGTCCCAGAGAAAGTAGACCTCTCTGTTTACATCACATACACTATCAAGCATTTCACACATATTATTTAGATACTGACTGTTAGCACTTGGTGGCCTATAGCAACACCCCAAAAGAAAAGGTGTTAGATGTGCCAGGTGAACCTGCAACCACAACACTTCAATAGCTCTTGACATAAGATCTTCTCTAAGCATTACAGGGATATGGCTCTGAATATATACAGCAACACCTCCCCCATAAGCATGTATGTCTCTTCTATAGATGTTATATCCTTGTATTGCTACTGCTGTATCATCAAATTAATAATCTAAGTGAGTCTGAAATGGCTAATATACACTACCGTCCAAAAGTTTAGGGTCACTTAGAAATGTCCTTGTTTTTGAAAGAAAAGCAAATTTCTTGTCAATTAAAATAACATACAATTGATCAGAAATACAGTGTAGACATTGTTAATGTTGTAAATGACTATTGTAGCTGGAAACTGATTATATTTAATGGAATATCTACATAGGCGTACAGAGGCCCATTATCAGCAACCATCACTCCTGTGTTCCAATGTCACGTTGTGTTAGCTAATCCAAGTTTATCATTTTAAAAGGCTAATTGATCATTAGAAAACCCTTTTGCAATTATGTTAGCACAGCTGAAAACTGTTGTTCTGATTAAAGAAGCAATAAAACTGGCCTTCTTTAGACTAGTTGAGTATCTGGAGCATCAGCATTTGTGGGTTCAACTACAGGCTCAAAATGGCCAGAAACAAATAACTTTCTTCTGAAACTCGTCAGTCTATTCTTGTTCTGAGAAATGTTCTGAGAAATGATGGCTATTCCATGCGAGAAATTGCCAAAAACTGAAAATCTCGTACAACGCTGTGTACTACTCCCTTCACAGAACAGCGTAAACTGGCACTAACCAGAATAGAGAGAGGAGTGGGAGGCTCCGGTGCAAAACTGAGCAAGAGGACATTAGCGTGTCTAGTTTGAGAAACAGATGCCTCACAAGTCCTCAACTGGCAGCTTCCTTAAATAGTACCTGCAAAACACCAGTCTCAATGTCAACAGTGAAGAGGCGACTCTGGGATGCTGGCTTTCTAGGCAGAGTTCCTCTGTCCAGTCTCTGTGTTATTTTGCCCATCTTAATCTTTTCTTTTTATTGGCCAGTCTGAGATATGGCTTTTTCTTTACAACTCTGCCTAGAAGGCCAGGTTTAAGCTTCAACCATAAGAGGATTAATTATAATTTGACTGCTTATCACTTTCTTAAACACAGGTTTAATAAAGTGATACGATGTTGACAAAAACAAACAGAGAGAGCTAACCCACAGTGCTGGCTGGCTGCAGACAGACAGAGTCGCCATCCCAAATGGCACCCTATTCCCTACATAGTGCCCATAAGCCTCTAGTTAAAAGTAGTGCACAATATAGGGAATAGGGTGTCATTTGGAACACATCAACCAAAGAGTTAAGAGTGGAGAAGGCTGAGGATGCAACACCTGGAACACCCAGTACAGGCTATCTAGTCTATCACTGCTGTTAGAGCTGCTTTAGTTTCCAGGTAAATGCCAAAATAAAGGAAACACTTGAGTAAATGAGGGATACATTTACACACTGTTGTAGTTAACAAGTTAATTAAGCAATTAACATCCTATCATGGTTATGGTGATGTCTATTGTCTATTGTTTTGGCTACCTTGGCTAGAAGAAGAGATCTCATTGACTTTGAAATAGGGGTCTCAAAGGAGCGTAGTGGGTTTAAAGGTGCTACATATAGTGTCGTATTTTGGTTGTTTCGAATTTTTGTAATTTAAAAAAAGGCCATAATATATCTGCAGTAATAGTAGAACGATAGTTTTTCACAGTATTACTTACTGGCTAGGGCTAATGATGTGATTGGCTGTGATATTCGCCTATTGATCTCTCCTGCCGGTGTGGCATCTGCTGTCAAAATGGGAAGGCTGTTTTGACTTTGTGGCTGTGTTATCTAGTTGAAATCGGGTCAATCGCTGTGAAATAGCTTTTCATTTAACACAAAATATTGTTTTTACAGCTGTTTGAAGCTGTTGGACAAAAAATGAAAGTAAAAGGCTCAAGCGCGAGTCTCCGCCATGCTAAGGGGAAATGGGATACAGGGGAGGGTGGGAGATTTGTTTTGAATGCAACCTAGTGCTGTTGCAATTCACCTAGCTTCCACATAAGAGAGACATTCTGAGAAATGCTAGGTGTAGCACCTTTAAAGTGTGTGTCGGGTGTGTGTGTGTGTGTGTGTGTGTGTGTGTGTGTGTGTGTGTGTGTGTGTGTGTGTGTGTGTGTGTGTGTGTGTGTGTGTGTGTGTGTGTGTGTGTGTGTCCAGATCTCAACCAAATTGAACATTTATGGGAGATTCTGGAGCAGTGCCTGAGACAACCTTTTAAACCACCATCAACAAAACAACAAATGATGGAATTTATCGTGGAAGAATGGTGTCGCATTCCTCCAATAGAGTTCCAGACACTTATAGAATCTATGTCAAGGTGCATTGAAGCTGTTCTGCCTCGTGGTGGCCCAACGCCCTATTAAAACGCTTTCTTGGTGTTTCCTTTATTTTGGCGAGAGCGAGAGAGCGAGAGAGCGAGAGAGCGAGAGAGCGAGAGAGAGAGAGAGAGAGAGAGAGAGAGAGAGAGAGAGAGAGAGAGAGAGAGAGAGAGAGAGAGAGAGAGAGAAAATCCTTGACTATGTACAGACTCAGTGAGCATAGCCTTGCTATTGAGAGAGGCCGCCATAGCCAGACCTGGCTCTTTCGAAGACAGGCTATGCTCACAAAATAAGGTGGAAACTGAGCTGCACTTCCTAACCTCCTGCCAAATGTATGACCACATAGAATTTGAAAACAAATCAAACATTGATAAACTCCCATAACTGTTAGGCCAAATACCACAGTGTGCAATCACAGCAGCAATGCTGTGACAAAAGGGCAACCACTGGAGCACAAAAAACATTGTAAATACAACCTATATTTATCTGTTCTACTTGCACATCGTTACAACACTGTACATAGCCAATAATATAACATTTGAAAAGTCTATATTCTTTTAAAACTTTGTAATGTTTACTAATGTTTCCCTTGTTTATTTCCCTTTGGTTTATAGTCTATTATTTTAGGTTTGGCAATGTAAACATATGTTTCCCATGCAAATAAAGCCCATTGAATTGAATTGAGAGAGAGGAGAGAGCTACAGTTTAGCTTTATGTCAGACACAGAACTGAACACAGTGTGGAGAGGACTAGGAGGCGAACAGGGTTTTACACAATAGCCTGAGAGGTTTAGGATGTTTATATGGTCAGGACTAAAGCTGAAGTAAACCAGTTCACCTCAATCTGGGATTGGTTATGGTTTGTTATTGCCTAGTGCTTTATTATGCATATTAATGCAGGAAAATGCCACCGTTTGTTGCAGACAACCAAGGACAAAGTTTACCGTAGAGAGCACTCAATTAGATGGCATTACTGGTGCTGAAGACCTTCAAACTGACAGCATGCAAATCAGAAAAAAACTAATGGCCAGAGCCCACCAACACGGCTCCAAATACTCCCATTATAAATATGGAGCGTACAGTGGAGGGAGTACACACACACACACACACACACACACACACACACACACACACACACACACACACACACACACACACACACACACACACACACACACACACACACACACACACACACACACACACACACACACACACACACACACGTGCCTGGGTGAGAGAGAGGAGAGGGAGCATTATGAAATCACATAGGACCTGACCACCACAGTCTAATTATGCTAATTGCTTCAATGCCCTTGCTTTATTTATGCATAGCGGCTAAGATAAATAAAAGGAAATTGCTTTGGATCTAACTGTATTCATTTTAGAATGAAAACTAGCCTGTGTTTGTTATGAGATTGCTGATCTGTTTACCCTGAAAATTCTACAGGTAATTGTAATTTTGATTGTACATTTTTTTGTTCTCTGTGACAGTCCCAGGACTGCATCTGTTGTCTCCATGTTTTATAATGGAATGCTTTGTAATATTTAAACATACTAAATTGTGTAAAAGCAGTCTGCGGCAGCATCAGATTATTGCGTCCAATGAAATAATATTCAATCCAATTTGACATATGTGTTAATCAATATAAATCAATATGCTGTGTGCAAGAATAATACAATGTGGATCAAAAGACTACACCATAGTAGTACATTTCATCCTTCAATGCTTTTAGTGATCTTTAGGATATTCTAAGTACTGTAGTGCAATGGCACTTAATATTAAATATCTTGTGTATCTTACAACCAGAAACTGTAGACTCATTTCCAGCCAGCCAGCCAGCCAGCCAGCCAGCCAGCCAGCCAGCCAGCCAGCCAGCCAGCCAGCCAGCCAGCCAGCCAGCCAGCCAGCCAGCCAGACAGACAGACAGACAGACAGACAGACAGACAGACAGACAGACAGACAGACAGACAGACAGACAGACAGAAAGCATGTATAATTCCATCCAGAGAAAATTATTACAATTGATCGGTCCGTGTAGTGACGGAGGACTCCCAACAGTTCTCATCTACTTCACATTAATAAGCCATTGATTTCTCCCCTCATACGTCCGATTTGTAGAGCTACAATCAAGCCACATCGTTGGAAAGATTAAACAATCTTCTAACGATCAGTGAGAGAGTTAAACTGTTACTGTCTGGATGGCGACTGAGTGTGTTCATTTGTAAAGGCCCTAATACAGATTTAATTGCAGGAGTTTGTGGGAAATATATGACTTTCTTTGTGGTGTCTGTATTGATGTAAAGAAATAGGAATGGATTTCAAATGGTTGGGGTTATGATCCAGTACTATTTCAACCAGGCTACAGATTGTGGTTTAATCAAACGCATGGATCTCTTTCCTCTAAAGAATTTATCCAGTTTCTCTTGCTGTAACATAATTCGCCACTGTAATCTGGCCGGACTAAGGGGCCACTGTAATCTGGCCGGACTAAGGGGCCACTGTAATCTGGCCGGACTAAGGGGCCACTGTAATCTGGCCGGACTAAGGGGGTATTGTTTAGTTTTGTGATGACCGTGCCGGCGGTCAGGATGTCATTTATTGAGCGGTAGGTGAAGAGCATGCAACATGTCTGACATACAGTAGAGTAGGTACAGGGTTTGACAAGGTCGAAGCGTACAAACACACGGATGAATGGCAAGGTTTTGACCATACATACAGAATCTCCCCTTCCAAAGTTTATTTTGTACATTAAATCATGTGTGTAGTACAACATTACATTTATAAAACACTTAGCTACTGTCTATCATCATCAATCCAAGAACATTGGTACTTGTTAAAATGTTACACATAAAATATGACTATGTGTAGCTTAACTATAACATCTATCTATATATATATATAAAACAACGAAAGAAATAGGAAGCATGAAGGGAGGAAGACGAGGGGGGATAAAGATAGAAACGTGAATGAATGAATTCATATGCTTATCTCATTCACTCTACAACCCTGTGGTGTTACCATTTAAAGAGAAAAAAGGTTGTGTTTTTGTCAAGCGGCTCTGCTCCCCTGCTAGCACTAGACAAGCATGTTGATTTATTTATTGGATTCCAGCATTCCCCTCCTATATGTCGGTAACAAATGTGGCCACCGCTGGAGACTACATTGACAAGTCCTTTGTATACCACAGTAAAAAATGAGCCACTTACTTACAATACATCCATTGGATATCAGACGCAAAAAGAATTGAAATGGGAAGTGTTCCCAGTGGTGTAGAATCTTCTGAAGGGGACAGGGGTGGAGGAGGGAGGGAGGGGGCCAGGCTTGGTGGAGGGAGAGAGGCCACAGAGAATCAATAGAGAATAACTATTTTTCTTTGTAGAGAACTTAAGATTCAGCAAAAGTTTTGTCTGGGGAACTTTACCCTGATATGGGCAAGAGAGAGGATGAAATGTGCATTAATCCCTCCAACAAGTTATACATTCCTGATAATACAATGACTTTTCACAGAGCCAGGCGGCCTGGCCCTACCACCGTGCTCCCTGCCTCCCCTCTCCCCTTCTCTCTCACATAAAGCCTATCACTCAACGCCAGTGTTATAGTGCTGCTATGCCCCCAAGGCTAAGATAAGCAGTCGGCCAAGTCCCATATTTTGTTAAATCACTGCAGCCACATTAGGCTGAATGGAGGGATGGAATGCGGGGATCTTGGAGAAGAAAGGGGAATTGGTTCGGTTCATGGCGCTGTATTGTGCTGCTGCTGCTGAGATCCTTATCGTCGTGGCAACTAAAAGCTCAGACACACCGGTAGCACCTCTGAACAGAGTGTCGGCAGTCAATCTCTTTTGTGTTCACACAGCAAAGACCTTAGAAGTCATCAGCCACTCAGCCTTGGTAAAATACTCCAAACCAGAAGGTGTCAGTAGAGTTGTTTGGCAATGCATATCTGTGTGTATTGCTTATGGTCTAGATTACAAGCTATCTGTGCTAATGTTGCTATTTTGTAGAAAGCCCTTGTTGATACTAGACAGATGGCCACATCTATATAACTACCCAGCAAGATGATAAAGAAACTATTTAATTCACTCTCCATAATCCCATACTGCCAGTGTCAGCCCATAGCCAAATGTTTACCTAGCTCGCTAACGTCAGTATATTCAATAGCTAGCACAAAATTGCTCTAAGGACACTGCCCTAACTCAGCAGCTAACATAGGCAGCTGTTTCATGGAAACTAGCTAATTCATTGTGATTTAATTATAATATCAATACTAGCTACTGGTTAGCTAGTTTAGAGGAAGTATTTAGTGTTGTGTGCACTGCATCTGTGCACTTAGCTAGTTACCATCCCATGGCCTTAATTGCACATGAAGTGTGACTGGCTCATCTGTGGATGTACGCAGAAAATGCCGTCTTTTTTGTTTTTTTGTTGTTGGTTCCCACACGTGGTGGTCCATGCTCTCTGATTGGCTCAAAGTCAAGTTGTTGGCCACTGACGAGCATTGCGAACTACAATCAGTAGTTTCGTCTCTATCGGGTCGGCACGCAGCAGGAACCGCTTTTGTTCTAGCAAGAGAAGGAACGGCCTCCTACTGTGATATGTACCTATCAGCAGTTTATCAGCAGTGAGATTTTCATGCTTAAAGGAGACATCAGTCTTTTGTCTGCAGGATTGCCCTTGACACATCCTTAAGGAAGAAGTCTTGAACTTGTCATTTTTTTGTGCCCCTCAGACCTTCTCCGGTCTGACATGGGTTAAATACCAAATAGCTCTGGCTCTTTAGCCACCCTCTGTGTCCTAAATGGCACCCTATTCCCTTTAGAGTGCACTTCTTTGGACCAGGGAAAAATTAGTGCACTGTGTAGGGAATATGGTGCCATTTGAGACACACAAACTGTTTAGGATGTTAAAGAAGTTCCTGCTTGATAACCACCAGACATAATCCCCTCTCTAGATCAACTGTTTAGGATGTTAAAGAAGTTCCTGCTTGATAACCACCAGACATAATCCCCTCTCTAGATCAACTGTTTAGGATGTTAAAGAAGTTCCTGCTTGATAACCACCAGATATAATCCCCTCTCGATCAACTGTTTAAGGATGTTAAAGAAGTTCCTGCTTGATAACCACCAGACATAATCCCCTCTCTAGATCAACTGTTTAGGATGTTAAAGAAGTTCCTGCTTGATAACCACCAGACATAATCCCCTCTCTAGATCAACTGTTTAGGATGTTAAAGAAGTTCTTGCTTGATAACCACCAGACATAATCCCCTCTCTAGATCAACTGTTTAAGGATGTTAAAGAAGTTCCTGCTTGATAACCACCAGACATAATCCCCTCTCGATCAACTGTTTAAGGATGTTAAAGAAGTTCCTGCTTGATAACCACCAGACATAATCCCCTCTCTAGATCAACTGTTTAGGATGTTAAAGAAGTTCCTGCTTGATAACCACCAGACATAATCCCCTCTCTAGATCAACTGTTTAGGATGTTAAAGAAGTTCCTGCTTGATAACCACCACACACCATCACCTCTCTAGATCAACTGTTTAGGATGTTAAAGAAGTTCCTGCTTGATAACCACCAGACATAATCCCCTCTCTAGATCAACTGTTTAGGATGTTAAAGAAGTTCCTGCTTGATAACCACCAGACATAATCCCCTCTCTAGATCAACTGTTTAGGATGTTAAAGAAGTCCCTGCTTGATAACCACCAGACATAATCCCCTCTCTAGATCAACTGTTTAGGATGTTAAAGAAGTTCCTGCTTGATAACCACCAGACATAATCCCCTCTCTAGATCAACTGTTTAGGATGTTAAAGAAGTTCCTGCTTGATAACCACCACACACCATCACCTCTCTAGATCAACTGTTTAGGATGTTAAAGAAGTTCCTGCTTGATAAACACCAGACATAATCCCCTCTCGATCAACTGTTTAAGGATGTTAAAGAAGTTCCTGCTTGATAACCACCAGACATAATCCCCTCTCTAGATCAACTGTTTAGGATGTTAAAGAAGTTCCTGCTTGATAACCACCAGACATAATCCCCTCTCTAGATCAACTGTTTAGGATGTTAAAGAAGTTCCTGCTTGATAAACACCAGACATAATCCCCTCTCTAGATCAACTGTTTAGGATGTTAAAGAAGTTCCTGCTTGATAACCACCAGACACCATCCCATCTCTATGATCTCTTTCATATATTAACATATTATCAGTGGGCTTGTCTTCAGAGACTAGAACACTGGTTTGTCTGTGATCCCAGTAGAGAAGGATACCAGCATGGGGACTTTCAACCTCAGGAACAAAAACAGGAGATATAAGAGAGAGAGAGAGAGGAGGGCATAATGGACCTACGTGCTAATAAACACCTCGTATACCACAGACAGACTGGAAGGACACACAGTCGAATGAGTTTAACCAGATCCTCATCAAGAATTCTATACATCAATTCTTAACAGTTTAGATGTAGTGTTAGTTTGTGACAACAAACCCAGAATGAGCAAACATCAACTTTAATGTGTTGACGGTGTTTATTGGTGGAACTGTGGGGCTGTTTCCTGTTTGGAACATATGGAACCTTCATGACTCCTCCTAAGGTTTAAAGGCACAGTACAGTGATTAACACCTCAAGCTTAAAGGAACAGTAATAATTGTACCTCCAGACATAATCAGCCCATAAGAAGAACTGTAAAAGCTGACAGAGACGATGTGCCTCCGCCCTGGTGGGAAATATGAAACCAAAACACCCCCTTGTCACCCCCTTGTCACCCCTAAGATAAGCATATATGGGACTACATGATTATAAATGTCTGGTTTCCACCGACTACCATTACTGATATATTCACATTCAAATACTATATTCACATTTTTTCTAACTGTGTTGATATTCAATATCCATTCCAATCTGCATCACAGAAATGAAAGACAAAAAATGCCTTGACATTTCATTACTTAATTGTGTTGTAATAGTGGGATCATGAAAATATACTGAACGATGATCGTTCTATCATAATCTATATGATGGGTGATCTAAATGTATATATGAATGCTATACTTCATATGATTCGTACATTGCACATGCATTAATCTCCTCACAAGTACAGTAAAGAGGCGTCTACAGTACATCTATATCCATGTTAGACTAAACGCAGTAAATCCATGTTAAAAGTGTTAATCTACATCTGTATTAGACTAAACCCAGTCATTGAGACTAGGCTGATGAGGGAGGTCTCCCCACTAGAAGTCAAGGGGGAAGGTGACTCGTACTTATAACACATATAGTGACAGGTTAAGATCAAGGGCTGTGCTGACATTCTCCCTACAAAGGTTAATGTATGGTGGGCCCCACGATGAAGAAATGAGGGCTCTGCCATCATTGCCAAGGCAAAAGGTCAGACACAAGCTGATTGGTGATAGAACTATCAAATTAACCAATCAATAAACGGTTGTGATGGGAGGAAGCAGGCCCCCAGGGGACAGACCGGACCAAATGCCAAGATGTCAATATCTCTGTCTGTGCCAGAGAGAGAGAGAGAGAGAGAGAGGAGAGAGCCCTCAGCCTACAGCCCACCCGCCCGGCTGTACAAGCCAGAGAGAGAGGAGAGAGCCCTCAGCCTACAGCCTACCCGCCCGGCTGTACAAGCCAGAGAGAGAGGAGAGAGCCCTCAGCCCACAGCCCACCCGCCCGGCTGTACAAGCCAGAGAGAGAGGAGAGAGCCCTCAGCCCACAGCCCACCCGTCCGGCTATACATGCTGAAATAACACCCTCCCCAACCCACCGCTGCTGCCTGCCTCGCACATGACCAAATCCACACACACACACACACACACACACACACACACACACACACACACACACACACACACACACACACACACACACACACACACACACACACACACACACGCACACAATCAGGCAAACATGGACTTGTGTAAACAGAAATAAACACATTTAATTCATCACAAGTAGATTGTTAATTAATGTAGCGGGTTTCACAATAAGACATGTGTATTGAAAAGCAAACAAATGATACTACTGCTTAAAAAGGTGTTCAAAATAGTACTGACTACCATGCCTCACAGTCCACCCATGCAAAGACAAACTGTCAATGACAGAAAAAACTGGACATGGACAAGTGTTGTACAGTAAAATAGAGAGTACAGTACATGAAGGAAAACACCAGTTCCCATTTAGCAATGGTGCTTCAGCACAAGAGGTCATAATCCCCCTCCAACATTTATTGCTGGAGCTCAATATCACTTCAATTCCCAAGTGAGAGCCGGGTGCTTTGTACCAAGCTCCTCTGCAGCAGGAAATGACATATTACATGTCCATCCTTACCCCCAAACAAACCGCCGCCAGCCACTCCCCTTTACAACAAAGTAACTGTTCATAAATAACTGTTAATTTAGGGATTAATTAAACTGTAGGCTATTAATAGTGTTCAGTAACAACTGAATAACAATTTATCGTTTTTGGCCACAAGGGGCACCTCTACGTCAGCCCTGACAAGCACAAAATATCAATTAACGTTTTGAACAGAGCATTAGTAGTACTACTGTGCAAAACCAATGGAACCTTGTTCATGGTCTTCAGTAGGCTACTGTGTACCTCTGAAACCACAATGTGCTCAATCTGCCGGGATACTACAGTGCTATCAGGGACTAATGCTGGTCCATGGACCCAAGGTTGAGAAACACTTGACTAGAACATTCTCACTTGCAGTATTTCAAAGCACCCAGTGGTCATTTCTTAGACCTGGATGGTGGATATACAGTAGATAAACAACAACAACAACAGACTGTTGAGTTGGAAGGTGATTGTGGGGTATTGCTAGTCTCAAAGTGCTGAGCAGGTGGAAATGGTAGCGCGGCTACAGGGCTTCCTTCAGTCCCAGAGAGATGTACAGGAGGAGGTGCAGGAAGTCTGTATGTCTGCACTTCTCTCTCCCTCGTGGCCCTGCATCCCTCCATGCATCCCTCCAGCCATCCCTCGCTCCTATCATAATTAAGCAGCAATTAAATCACCTTTCTCTCGTCTACATATGTCAATCTGGGGGTCAGCTTAGCACTGGGTAATTGATGCTGAGTGTCACACAGAAACAATCTGACAGGATTCACATGTTTTCTATGTGACTTAAATGTTTAATAGGGACCTGCAGTAACACTGTTGTCTCTCTCTTGCATTTTAAATAGAAAGATTTTGCAAAGGTTCAGGATAATAGATTATACAGTCAGGAGTTTGTTAAAATTCCTCTTTAATGGAGTCCTTTGCTCTTTTTAAATAGTTAATTTTAAATCATCAAGAGAAAAAAATAAATGTGTTTCCATCAAACTATGACTATAATATGTGGTTGTCTCACCTAGCTAGATACATGCATTTACTGTAAGTAGCTCTGGATAAGATTGTCTGCTAAATTACTCAAATGTAAATGTGATGTGTTCTACCATCAAATTATTATGCCCCATACTCACACATAGAGAATTACTCAATGTATAATTTTTTTCCCCAAGCATGTTCATGAATGCAAATAAATGGCTTTTAAGTCAGTATTGTGTGTTCATCCCAGCCTCACACAGCGGTTGAATAAAAATAGCACAGTGTGAGTCATTACTGTATTTTGTGTTTTTCTTATTTAGCTCCCTCTGGGCCCAGCTACCCACAAATGCTAATTTCTATAGTATGTGAAAGTAGTTTAAAGTGCAGCGCAGAGAAATTGCCTCTCTGACTCTGTTGGGACTGTCAATTTTTTACCAAATTAATTATTATTTTAAGCTTAATATTCAACGCGATTGTTATTCTGTTTGCGTGTCGGAGAAAAGAGAACATAGATTTCCATTACGTTATGCTTATCCATAGGGAAATAGTTTGGGAAAGACGTCCTAATTTGCATGTGTTTTCAGTTACTTAACTTGCTCTGCTTAAGAAAAGTGAAGACTAGAGGTACTCTCAACACATATCTGAAATAATATGTGCTGTGTAGTTAGGTTCTTTCTAACAAGGGAGAAGAAAATGAAAACATCAGAATGAGGATTACAGATAAACTGCATACTACTCAAAATAGATTATATATGTTAATGATGGGATTTAGGGCAAATACTTAATTTGCGTCCAAGACTATTTTCAGACACAATAACACCCCCCATAAATAATACCTGACAAAACTAACAAAGAATATCTGACAAAACTGACAAAGAAATTCAACTTCATTCAGATGGGTTGGGTTAAATGCTGAAGACACATTTCGGTTGAATATATTCAGTTGTGCAACTGACTAGGTGTTCTCTTTCTCTTTTTCATTCAAATATATATATACTGAACAAAAATATAAACGCAACATGCAAAAATTTCAAAGATTTTACCAAGTTACAGTTCATATAAAGAAATCAGTCAATTAATCTATGGATTTCACATGACTGGGCAGGGGTGCAGCCATGGGGGAGCCTGGGAGGGCATAAGCCCACCCACATGGCAGCCAGGCCCACCCACGGGGGAGCTAGGCCCAGCCAATCAGAATTAGTTTTTCCCCATAAAAGGGCTTTATTACAGACATAAATACTCCTCAGCACCCAGCCTCAGACGTTCCCAAAGGTGAAAAAAAAACGGATGTGGAGGTTCTGGGCTGGCTTGGTTACACATGGTCTGCGGATGTGAGGCCATTTGGACATACTGTCAAATTCTTTAAAACGACGTTAGAGGCAGCTTACGGTAGTGAAATGAACATTAATTCTCTGGCAACAGCTCTGATGGACATTCCTGCAGTCAGTATGCCAATCGCATGCTCCTTCAAAACGTGAGACATCTGTGGCATTGTGTTGTGTGACAAAACTGCACATTTTAGAGTGGCTTTTTATTGTCCCCAGGACAAGGTGCACCTGTGTAATGATCATGCTGTTTAATCATCTTTTTGATATGCCACACCTGTCAGGTGGATGGATTATCTTTGCAAATGAGAAATGCTCACTAACAGTGATATGAACAAATTTGTGCACACAATTTCAGAGAAATAAGCTTTTTGTGCATATGGAAAACTTCAGGGATTTTTTATTTCAGCTCATGAAACATGTGACTAACACTTTACGTGTTGCGTTATTATTTTGGTGTATATATACAGTACCAGTCAAAAGTTTGGACACACCTACTCATTCCAGGGTTTTTCTTTATTTTTACTATTTTCTACATTGTAGAATAATAGTGAAGATATCAAAACTATGAAATAACACATATGGAATCATGTAGTAACCAAAAAAGTGTTAAACAAATCTAAATATATTTTATATTTGAGATTCTTCAAAGTAATCACATCCTAGCCTTGATGAAAGCGTTGCACAGTCTTGGAATGCATTTCAAATAACAGCTGTTAATTGTTAAAAGTTAATTTGTGGAATTTCTTTCCTTCTTAATGCATTTGAGCCAATCAGTTGTGTTGTGACTTTTTTTTTGGTTTACTCAACTTTTCGGTCTAAGTGTTAACTGAACTAAATGTAGTTGGCCCAAACGTAGCTCCAACTTCAGAAAACAAAGAAATCTGAAATATGTTTCATCCAATTGTCTCGTACACACTACATGACCAA
Source organism: Salvelinus namaycush (assembly GCF_016432855.1). Taxonomy (NCBI): domain Eukaryota; kingdom Metazoa; phylum Chordata; class Actinopteri; order Salmoniformes; family Salmonidae; genus Salvelinus; species Salvelinus namaycush. The sequence continues at coordinate 11,844,961 of NC_052334.1, read as the reverse complement.
AAGTATATGGGCACCTGTTCGTCGAACATCTCCTTCAAAAATCATGGACATTAATATGGAGTTGGTCCACCCTTTGCTGCTTTAACAGCCTCCACTCTTCTGGGAAAGCTTTCCACTAGATGTTTGAACATTGCTGTGGGGACTTGATTCCATTCAGCCATAGGAGCATTAGTGAGGTCGGGCACTGTTGTTGAGCGATTAAGCCTGGCTCGCAGTCAACGTTCCAATTCATCCCAAAGGTGTTCGATGGGGTTGAGGTCAAGGCTTTGTGCAGGCCAGTCATATTCTTCACAAAGTATTCAGACCCCTTGACCTTTTCCACAATTTGTTACATTACAGCCTTATTCTAAAATTGATTAATTTGTATTTTTTACTCATCAATCTACACACAATACCCCATAATGATGAAGCAAAAACAGGTTTTTAGAAATGTTAGCAAATAAATTACAAAAAAAAAATAATAATAATACATTTACATAAGTATTCAGACTCTTCACTCAATACTTTGTTTAAGCACCTTTGGCAGCGATTACAGCCTCAAGTCTTTTTGGGTATGACGCTGCAAGCTTGGCACACCTGTATTTGGGGAGTTTCTCCAATTCTTCTCTGCAGCTGCTCTCAAGCTCTGTCAGATTGGATGGGGAGCGTTGCTGCACAGCTATTTTCAGGTTTCTCCTGATATGTTTAATCGGGTTCAAGAGCGGGCTCTGGCTGGGCCACTCAAGGACAGTCAAAGACTTGTCCCGAAGTCTTGGATGTGTGCTTAGGGTTGTTGTCCTGTTGGAAGGGGATCCTTCGCCCCAGGCTGAGGTCCCGAGCGCTCTGGAGCAGGTTTTCATCAAGGAACTCTCTGTACTTTGCTTCGTTAATCTTTCCCTCGATCCTGACTGGTCTCCCAGTCCCTGCCACTGAAAAATATTCCCACAGCATGATGCTGCCACCACCATGCTTCACCGTAGGGATGGTGCCAGGTTTCCTCCAGACATGATGCCTGGCATTCAGGCCAAAGAGTTCAATCTTGGTTTCATCAGACCATAAAATCTTGTTTCTTATGGTCTGAAAGCCCTATAGGTTTTTTTTTGCAAACTCCAAGCTGGCTGTCATGTGCCTTTTACTGAGGAGTGGCTTCTGTCTGGCCACTCTACCATAAAAGCTTGATTGGTGGAGTGCTGCAAAGATGGTTGTCCTTCTAGTAAGTTCTCCCATCTCCACAGAGGAAGAATGGAGCTCTGTCAGAGTGACCATCGGGTTCTTGGTCACCTCCCTGACCAAGGCCCTTCTCCCCAGATTGCTCAGTTTGGCCGGACGGCCAGCTCAAGGAAGAGTCTTGGTGGTTCCAAACTTCTTTCATTTAAGAATGATAGAGGACACTGTGTTCTTGGGGACTTTCAATGCAGCAGAAATTTTTGGGTAACCTTCGCCAGATTTGTGCCTCGACACAATCCTGTCTCGGAGTGCTACGGACTATTCCTTCGACCTCATGGCTTGGTTTTTGCTCTGACATGTACTGTCAACTGAGGGATCTTTCCAAATCAAGTCCAATCAATTGAATTTACTCCAGGTTGATTCCAATCATGTTATAGAAACATCTCAAGGATGATCAATGGAAACATAATGCAAAGGGTCTGAAAAATTATAGAAATAAGGAATTTCTGTTTAAAAGTTTTTAAATATTTGCAAAAATTTCTATGAACCTGTTTTTGCTTTGTCATCATGTGTAGAATGATGAGAAGAAAAAAATATTCAATACACTTTAGAATAAGGCTGCAACGTAACAAAATGTGGAAAAAGTCAAGGGGTCTGAATTTTTTCCGAATGCACCTATGTACAGTTGAAGTCGGAAGTTTACATACACTTAGGTTGGAGCCATTAAAACTCGTTTTAGAACCACTCCACAAATTTCTTGTTAACAAACTATAGTTTTGGCAAGTTGGTTAGGTGTCCATCTACTTTGTGCATGACACAAGTAATTTTTCCAACAATTGTTTACAGACAGATTATTTCACTTATAAATCACTGTGTCACAATTCCAGTGGGTCAGAAGTTTACATACACTAAGTTGACTGTGCCTTTAAACAGCGTGGAAAATTCCAGAAAATGATGTCATGGCTTTAGAAGCTTATGATAGGCTAATTGACATAATTTGAGTCAATTGGAGGTGTACCTGTGGATGTATTTCAAGGCCTACCTTCAAACTCAATGCCTCTTTGCTCTACATCATGGGAAAATCTAAAGAAATCAGCCAAGACCTCAGAAAAAAAATTGTAGACCTCCACAAGTCTTGTTCATCCTTGGGAGCAATTTCCAAACAGCTGAAGGTACCATGTTCATCTGTACAAACAATAGTGCGCAAGTATGAACACCATGGGACCATGCAGCCGTCATACCTCACAGGAAGGAGACGTGTTCTGTCTCCTAGAGATGAATGTACTTTGGTGCGAAAAGTGCAAATCAATCCCAGAACAACAGCAAAGGACCTTGTGAAGATGCTGGAGGAAACAGGTACAAAAGTATCTGTATCCACAGTAAAACGAGTCCTATATCGACATAACCTGAAAGGCCGCTCAGCAAGGAAGAAGCCACTGCTCCAAAACCACCATAAAAAAGCCAGACTATGGTTTGCAACTGCACATGGGGACTAAGATTGTACTTTTTGGAGAAATGTCCTCTGGTCTGATGAAACAAAAATAGAACTGTTTGGCCATAATGACCATCGTTATGTTTGGAGGAAAAAAGGGGAGGCTTGCAAGTCGAAGAACACCATTCCAACCGTGAAGCACGGCAGTGGCAGTATCATGTTGTGGGGGTGATTTGCTGGAGGAGGGACTGGTGCACTTCACAAAATAGATGGCATCATGAGGGAGAAAAATGATGTGGATATATTGAAGCAACATCTCAAGACATCAGTCAGGAAGTTAAAGCTTGGTCGGAAATGGGTCTTCCAAATGGACAATGACCCCAAGCATACTTCCAAAGTTGTGGCAAAATGGCTTAAGGACAACAAAGTCAAAGTATTGGAGTGGCCATCACAAAGCCCTGACCTCAATCCTATAGAAAATTTGTGGGCAGAACTGAAAAAGCATGTGCGAGCAAGGAGGCCTACAAACCTGACCCAGTCACACCAGCTCTGTCAGGAGGAATGGGCCAAAATTCACCCAACTTATTGTGGGAAGCTTGTGGAAGGCTACCCGAAACGTTTGACCCAATTTAAACAATTTAAAGGCAATGCTAACAAATACTAATTGAGTGTATGTAAACTTCTGACCTACTGGGAATGTGATAAAATAAATGAATGCTGAAATAAATCATTCTCTCTACTATTGTTCTGACATTTCACATTCTTAAAATAAAGTGGTGATCCTAACTGACCTAAGACAGGGAATTTGTACTGGATTAAATGTCAGGAATTGTGAAAAACTGAGATTAAATGTATTTGGCTAAGGTGTATGTAAACTTCTGACTTCAACTGTGTATAGGTCCAATCATTCTGATCATTTGTGTTTTGATTCTAGTACCATATCATACCAGTCTGATTAGCGATAGTCTTAAATAGCAAGGCATCATAATGTAATCCTTTTTTGGTGTATTTCTCATGATACCCTCAACATAACATAATGATGCAATTTAAACACTGCTGTAACTTTACCATCAACGTATCATTTGGCAGGCTACCATAACACTGTAATTAGGGCTAGACCTCTAGTCAAACGCCTGTCTCCGTCATCCATGCTGGTTTGTTGGCGCGGAGTGCCGAGGCAACGAGACGCCTGTCTCTCCATCCATGCTGGTTTGTTGGCGCGGAGTGCCGAGGCAACGAGACGCCTGTCTCTTCCATCCATGCTGGTTTGTTGGCGCGGAGTGCCGAGGCAACGAGACGCCTGTCTCTTCCATCCATGCTGGTTTGTTGGCGCGGAGTGCCGAGGCAACGAGACGCCTGTCTCTTCCATCCATGCTGGTTTGTTGGCGCGGAGTGCCGAGGCAACGAGACGCCTGTCTCTCCATCCATGCTGGTTTGTTGGCGCGGAGTGCCGAGGCAACGAGACGCCTGTCTCTCCATCCATGCTGGTTTGTTGGCGCGGAGTGCCGAGGCAACGAGACGCCTGTCTCTTCCATCCATGCTGGTTTGTGGGCGCGGAGTGCCGAGGCAACGAGACGCCTGTCTCTCCATCCATGCTGGTTTGTTGGCGCGGAGTGCCGAGGCAACGAGACGCCTGTCTCTTCCATCCATGCTGGTTTGTTGGCGCGGAGTGCCGAGGCAACGAGACGCCTGTCTCTCCATCCATGCTGGTTTGTTGGCGCGGAGTGCCGAGGCAACGAGACGCCTGTCTCTCCATCCATGCTGGTTTGTTGGAGCGGAGTGCCGAGGCAACGAGACGCCTGTCTCTCCATCCATGCTGGTTTGTTGGCGCGGAGTGTTGAGGCAACGAGACGCCTGTCTCTTCCATCCATGCTGGTTTGTTGGAGCGGAGTGCCGAGGCAACGAGACGCCTGTCTCTTCATCCATGCTGGTTTGTTGGAGCGGAGTGCCGAGGCAACGAGACGCCTGTCTCTCCATCCATGCTGGTTTGTTGGCGCGGAGTGCCGAGGCAACGAGACGCCTGTCTCTTCCATCCATGCTGGTTTGTTGGCGCGGAGTGCCGAGGCAACGAGACGCCTGTCTCTCCATCCATGCTGGTTTGTTGGCGCGGAGTGCCGAGGCAACGAGACGCCTGTCTCTCCATCCATGCTGGTTTGTTGGTGCGGAGTGCCGAGGCAACGAGACGCCTGTCTCTCCATCCATGCTGGTTTGTTGGTGCGGAGTGCCGAGGCAACGAGACGCCTGTCTCTCCATCCATGCTGGTTTGTTGGCGCGGAGTGCCGAGGCAACGAGACGCCTGTCTCTTCCATCCATGCTGGTTTGTTGGCGCGGAGTGCCGAGGCAACGAGACGCCTGTCTCTCCATCCATGCTGGTTTGTTGGCGCGGAGTGCCGAGGCAACGAGACGCCTGTCTCTCCATCCATGCTGGTTTGTTGGAGCGGAGTGCCGAGGCAACGAGACGCCTGTCTCTCCATCCATGCTGGTTTGTTGGAGCGGAGTGCCGAGGCAACGAGACGCCTGTCTCTCCATCCATGCTGGTTTGTTGGAGCGGAGTGCCGAGGCAACGAGACGCCTGTCTCTTCATCCATGCTGGTTTGTTGGAGCGGAGTGCCGAGGCAACGAGACGCCTGTCTCTCCATCCATGCTGGTTTGTTGGCGCGGAGTGCCGAGGCAACGAGACGCCTGTCTCTTCCATCCATGCTGGTTTGTTGGCGCGGAGTGCCGAGGCAACGAGACGCCTGTCTCTCCATCCATGCTGGTTTGTTGGCGCGGAGTGCCGAGGCAACGAGACGCCTGTCTCTTCCATCCATGCTGGTTTGTTGGCGCGGAGTGCCGAGGCAACGAGACGCCTGTCTCTTCCATCCATGCTGGTTTTTTGGCGCGGAGTGCCGAGGCAACGAGACGCCTGTCTCTCCATCCATGCTGGTTTGTTGGCGCGGAGTGCCGAGGCAACGAGACGCCTGTCTCTCCATCCATGCTGGTTTGTTGGAGCGGAGTGCCGAGGCAACGAGACGCCTGTCTCTTCATCCATGCTGGTTTGTTGGAGCGGAGTGCCGAGGCAACGAGACGCCTGTCTCTTCATCCATGCTGGTTTGTTGGCGCGGAGTGCCGAGGCAACGAGACGCCTGTCTCTTCCATCCATGCTGGTTTGTTGGAGCGGAGTGCCGAGGCAACGAGACGCCTGTCTCTTCATCCATGCTGGTTTGTTGGAGCGGAGTGCCGAGGCAACGAGACGCCTGTCTCTCCATCCATGCTGGTTTGTTGGCGCGGAGTGCCGAGGCAACGAGACGCCTGCCTCTTCCATCCATGCTGGTTTGTTGGCGCGGAGTGCCGAGGCAACGAGACGCCTGTCTCTCCATCCATGCTGGTTTGTTGGCGCGGAGTGCCGAGGCAACGAGACGCCTGTCTCTCCATCCATGCTGGTTTGTTGGAGCGGAGTGCCGAGGCAACGAGACGCCTGTCTCTCCATCCATGCTGGTTTGTTGGCGCGGAGTGCCGAGGCAACGAGACGCCTGTCTCTTCATCCATGCTGGTTTGTTGGCGCGGAGTGTCGAGGCAACGAGACGCCTGTCTCTCCATCCATGCTGGTTTGTTGGCGCGGAGTGTCGAGGCAACGAGACGCCTGTCTCTCCATCCATGCTGGTTTGTTGGCGCGGAGTGCCGAGGCAACGAGACGCCTGTCTCTCCATCCATGCTGGTTTGTTGGCGCGGAGTGTCGAGGCAACGAGACGCCTGTCTCTCCATCCATGCTGGTTTGTTGGCGCGGAGTGTCGAGGCAACGAGACGCCTGTCTCTCCATCCATGCTGGTTTGTTGGCGCGGAGTGCCGAGGCAACGAGACGCCTGTCTCTCCATCCATGCTGGTTTGTTGGCGCGGAGTGTCGAGGCAACGAGACGCCTGTCTCTCCATCCATGCTGGTTTGTTGGCGCGGAGTGTCGAGGCAACGAGACGCCTGTCTCTCCATCCATGCTGGTTTGTTGGCGAGGAGTGCCGAGGCAACGAGACGCCTGTCTCTCCATCCATGCTGGTTTGTTGGCGCGGAGTGTCGAGGCAACGAGACGCCTGTCTCTCCATCCATGCTGGTTTGTGGGCGCGGAGTGCCGAGGCAACGAGACGCCTGTCTCTCCATCCATGCTGGTTTGTTGGCGCGGAGTGCCGAGGCAACGAGACGCCTGTCTCTTCCATCCATGCTGGTTTGTTGGCGCGGAGTGTCGAGACAACGAGACGCCTGTCTCTCCATCCATGCTGGTTTGTTGGCGCGGAGTGCCGAGGCAACGAGACGCCTGTCTCTCCATCCATGCTGGTTTGTTGGCGCGCAGTGCCGAGGCAACGAGACCAGAGCATATCACATGATGTAGTCTGCCGTGGGGGGCGTGTCTTCGCATCAGGATGCATCGCCATGGAGATGAGATGAAGCCTGCCCTGGGCCCATTTTCATCCCTTCCATCCATGCAACATTATGCAGAGGCACTCCCGCTAATAAATCTTTTTAGCTAATGCTTTCCAGATGGAAGCTGCATCTCTCTAGTTTAACCTTCCTAAACCCTTCCAACCGCCGGCTCCCTACCAATTTATCTGCCTTTGATAGAAACGGCATCAATAACCTCTGACAATGGTGTAATATCATTACCGCTGCCTTATTGTCTTTGGGGCTATAGAAGCTGTCTGGCAGTTAGTGCACTACTCCCACTCCGGTGTTATATTAGGACCCTGTGTTTAGCGCGATCGTTTGACATGCCTGGATTTTAAGCCTGTTTCATCAAACTGTCCCATTTCCTTTTCATGTCAGATGGTCCAGCACCATCCTCAGACAATTGCTTTCATGTTTGGTGCAATTGTCAATTCTGGATAAGGCTTAAAATACAGGATAAAATCTTGCTTTGTCACATGATTGGGCAAAAACACAGAGCCCTAATACAGCATGCAAATTCAGTTCAGACAGCCTTTAGGTAGAGGTAGAGACATAGAAAGAGAAATACTTGGATGTGTCCAAAATTACACCATGTTACCCACACAGTGCACTACGTTCACCTCGTTTGACCAGAGCCCTACCTGAGTACTGTGGGCCCTAGTCAAATGTAGTGCACTACATAGGGGATAGGGTGCCATTTAGGCCTCAACCTAAGGCTCTGGGCAGAGGTCAAATCAAATCAAATGTTATTGGTCACATGCACGTGTTTAGCCGATGTTATTACAGGTGTAGCGAAATGCTTGTTAAGAGGCTAGTATGGATAGAGGCTAGGAGGATTCCCATTCACAGAGCTGTGCAGGTGTGATGTCTCTGTCTGTCCAGTCCAGTTCATACATGCTCTATGACTCATCTGTGGTATTTATATTACGTGTTTCCCCCCATTTACTGCGTTCACTCCATAAACATAGCTCATGCCCTCTATTCAATATGTGTTAGTTCTTAAAAGGCATACAGGACATTCATTTTTCCCTGTGTAATTAACCCCACCATCTCACTGTTTGTATGAAAGATCTACTTGTCTTTTCACTGTGATAGCATATAGCCCAGTTAGGTCTGATCCAGGCCTAATTCATCTGTGATTGCTACATACTTTTTAAACTTTTAAATGAATGATATATGCCCAATGATTCTTGAAGAATATAACTTAGAAATGTAGCCGTACCCCCATCAGAATCAAAAACATACAGCAAGCTTGTTTTACTCCAATGTTTGTAAACAATGTACATGTAAACAAACACTGTATGGCCTCAAAATATGGTTAAACCTATCATTGATATCATGGCTGGTCAGTTATAGCATCTGTAGCTCACAATCACAACCAATCCATTCATTTAAGAGTGGTTACAGTACATGATTCCAGTCCCATCCCTCAGCTTTTGACCAAAACTGCAGATTGCCCCCATTAAAGTGTCACTCCAATCTCCTTTCCACCTCAGTTAACACCTGTGTTACTTAACAAAAGTCCCATCTCAATAGGTGGTCCAGGTATGTCATGACATTGCACAAGTGGGGGGGTTCTTTCCTCTTTTGTTCTCTATTGCTCCTCTATTGTTCCTCAGTCAAGGGGGGAGGCCGATGACATCACGGATTCCCATCAATGTGTGTACTTTACTGTAGTTATACTTGGGATATCACTTTTCAACAGTATAAGTTCAAAAACCATAACACACAATAAATTAGTCAATAGTACTTTGTCGGTCTATAAAAATTCAATCAATACAATCTAGAAACCTAAACATACTTACACATTTCTATATCAATTACAAAGCTTTATTGGTGCCACACACTCTCTCAAAAAACTCCCCAAAAAGTAATTGGCCCATTGATTAAGCAAATGAATTAAAAACTTTGCAGTAGTCTTTTTGTTGGTCGTTAATAGGTGGTGACCAATTCATTTGTCTATAATAATCAGTAGGATTCAAGAACCACAGAAATATAATAAATACTATAAATATCTGGTCGCAACGCCTTTATGAATGCCTAGGCCTATGTCCTCATTGACTTTGATGATGTGAGCTAGCAGACTGCTAATCCATACTATGCTAATGCTAAAAATTGCACCTTCATTCTTTGGTTAATAAGGGAAGAAATAAGAAGATTTGTTGTGATAAATACATCTCATCATTTTTATATTCATTGACATGTTGTAGAACAACATGAAATTCTCAAACTCAAGTGAAATTTCGACAATTGATAAGGTTCTATTTCTCTCAATATTATATGCTTATAATGTATTTCTTTAAACATACAGTATATGGTTCTATTTCTCTACAGAGGAGAACAGAACAGGTGGCTCACCTTGCCCAAATCCTTGTCTGCTGCCGGGTCACCGAGGCAGGGAGAGGATCTCCTAGACCTGAGATAATATTATGCTACACCTAGTCGCTTTTCAATCTGCTCTCAGAATCTTGATTAAGGAATTACATGGGGGTTTTGGCAAGTAGCAGAAAGAGATGATCTGACAGCGTGGCTTTCTCTCTCTCACCTGACAGACAGTCCTGCTGAGGTTGCTTCCCCTTGAAGTGGGAAATGGGGCTGTAATGACTGATACTTCCCCCCCTGTTAAAAAAGTCCACTGTGCTGGTGACTGGATCAAACAGGGTCTCTATCTTTTCGGAGGCTCGCTGGTGAGGAGAGGTCTCTTTCAAAGAGCATGTTTGGTTTGTTTAAGTGTCAGCAGAAGGAGGGAGCGGTGAGCTGAGTTGAGCCCTATCCAGCCTGGGAGCTTGCTCATCAGACTGTGTTCAAAGGGATCTGATGCTACTACTACTGAAAGACAGTTGTGTAACAAAGGGTTTTGTTTTCTGTTTGGCCAGTAGAGGGAGCCGTGTCAACACTGTATTTCATAAGTGGATACTCACAGCTCACAGGGCAGGTCTCGGTTTTAACTAGCAGAAGTGACTTTTCACAGCAGGTTAGGAGAATTAACAAAACAGGTTAGGATAATTAGGTTAAGGTTATGAAAATGGTTAGGGTTAGCTAAAATGCAGAACAGTCTTGGTTCCATTAATGCGATTCTGCCGTGTCAACAGTAAGATCAGTGCATTGTCTAGTCTCGCCCTGCAAGGAGGAAGGATCATCAACTTCACATGTCTCTATTGTGCTTCATCATATCTGCTTATATTTGAATACTTCCTTTTCTTAATAGTTTTGTGTTAATTGATGATTTTAATGTGGAAAAAGGTTTCAAACGAGTGACTAGTTTTGGTACTATTATACTAAATTAAATATAATGAAATAAATGAGAAATGGGATAAATGTTCGCAAAACACTGTTGAAGAAAGAGTATATATTTTAAGCCACAGCATGTTTATGAATGCCTCCACTCCATGCCTACACCTGTGTGTTAGGTGTTAATGCCTCCACTCCATGCCTACACCTGTGTGTTAGGTGTTAATGCCTCCACTCCATGCCTACACCTGTGTGTTAGGTGTTAATGCCTCCACTCCATGCCTACACCTGTGTGTTAGGTGTTAATGCCTCCACTCCATGCCTACACCTGTGTGTTAGGTGTTAATGCCTCCACTCCATGCCTACACCTGTGTGTTAGGTGTTAATGCCTCCACTCCATGCCTACACCTGTGTGTTAGGTGTTAATGCCTCCACTCCATGCCTACACCTGTGTGTTAGGTGTTAATGCCTCCACTCCATGCCTACACCTGTGTGTTAGGTGTTAATGCCTCCACTCCATGCCTACACCTGTGTGTTAGGTGTTAATGCCTCCACTCCATGCCTACACCTGTGTGTTAGGTGTTAATGCCTCCACTCCATGCCTACACCTGTGTGTTAGGTGTTAATGCCTCCACTCCATGCCTACACCTGTGTGTTAGGTGTTAATGCCTCCACTCCTGCCTACACCTGTGTGTTAGGTGTTAATGCCTCCACTCCATGCCTACACCTGTGTTAGGTGTTAATGCCTCCACTCCATGCCTACACCTGTGTGTTAGGTGTTAATACCTCCACTCCATGCCTACACCTGTGTGTTAGGTGTTAATGCCTCCACTCCATGCCTACACCTGTGTGTTAGGTGTTAATGCCTCCACTCCATGCCTACACCTGTGTGTTAGGTGTTAATGCCTCCACTCCATGCCTACACCTGTGTGTTAGGTGTTAATGCCTCCACTCCATGCCTTCACCTGTGTGTTAGGTGTTAATGCCTCCACACCAGACAGCCAGGGCTCATCTGAATTCTCCAGGTGTGGAGAGACAGTAGGCCGCGTGTCTGTGACATGTATGTTGTCCTCCTCCTCACCTGCATCTTTGGTGTCTCGTACCAAATGTTGCCTCAGATCTTCTATGCCCCTCATTAATCTTTTACAATACCCATCTGTATGGTACAGTACTCCTCTCTCCCTTCATCGCTCCCCACCGCTCCTCTCCTCTGGCTAACCAACAGCCTCCATATGTCCCCTTTATGGATTTCCCCAGGAAGATGAGGAGGACGTGGAGGGCTGGGGGCTTTAAAGTAGCAGTGGGCAGTGGGGCGGGAGGGGAAGGGGGAAGGCTTATGGGAGCGTGGTGCAGACCGTGTGGGCCAGCTGGGTCAGGGGGGCAGCTATAATAAAGAACATCCTGGTACAGTTAGGACATCACTTTCACTGAAGCCTGGGAGAGGATTATGATTCCGGGGCAGCGCACTGCATTTGTCTTCATTTTGTCTGACTGTCTTCATGCGTTATTATTAGTGACTGTCAGAAGGGGGTGAGCGAGGGGAGGAAAAAAGGAAGCTTTGCATGCTGTAGACCCCAGCCACTACAGACACAGGCTGAGAGAGGAATGAGAGACACAGAGAGAGAGAGAGAGAGAGAGAGAGAGAGAGAGAGAGAGAGAGAGAGAGAGAGAGAGAGAGAGAGAGAGAGAGAGAGCGAGAGCGAGAGAGAGAGAGAGAGAGAGAGAGAGAGAGAGAGAGACAGACAGACACAGAGACAGAGACAGAGACAAAGAGAGAGACAGAGCAAGAGACACAGAGAGAGGGAGAGAGACAGACAGACAGAGCAAGAGACACAGAGAGAGAGACAGACAGACAGACAGACAGACAGACAGACAGACAGACAGACAGACAGACAGACAGACAGACAGACAGACAGACAGACAGACAGACAGACAGACAGACAGACAGACAGACAGAGCAAGAGAGAGAAGGAGAAGGAGAGAGAGAAGGAGAGAGAGAAGGAGAGAGAGGGGAGAGAGAGAGGGGAGAGAGAGGAGAGAGAGAGAGAGAGAGAGAGAGGGAGAGAGAGAGAGAGAGAGAGAGAGAGAGAGGGAGAGAGACAGACAGACAGAGCAAGAGACACAGAGAGAGAGACAGACAGACAGACAGACAGACAGACAGACAGACAGACAGACAGACAGACAGACAGACAGACAGACAGACAGACAGAGCAAGAGAGAGAAGGAGAAGGAGAGAGAGAAGGAGAGAGAGAAGGAGAGAGAGGGGAGAGAGAGAGGGGAGAGAGAGGAGAGAGAGAGAGAGAGAGAGAGAGGGAGAGAGAGAGAGAGAGAGAGAGAGAGAGAGAGAGAGAGAGAGAGAGAGAGAGAGAGAGAGAGGAGAGAGAGGAGAGAGAGGAGAGAGAGAGAGGGGAGAGAGAGGGGAGAGAGAGAGAGAGAGAAAGAGAGGAGAGAAAGAGGGGAGAGAGAGGGGAGAGAGAGAGAGAGCGAGACAGAGAGAGAGAGAGGAGAGAGAGGAGAGAGAGAGAGAGAGAGAGAGAGAGAGAGAGAGAGAGAGAGAGAGAGAGAGAGAGAGAGAGAGAGGGGAGAGAGAGGAGAGAGAGGAGAGAGAGGAGAGAGAGAGAGAGAGAGAGAGAGAGAGAGAGAGTGAGTGATTTACATGGTAAACATGCCAACACAAAAAAGCACGTCAACACAGACGTGACCCCTATGACTACAGTGTGTAGGGTATTTTATTTAACTTTCCTTTCACTCAACACACAGGTTTTTATGAATACACAATGTTACCAGTCAACCTGAGGTGGAGTTGTGCAGACTAAGATTATGTTGCTGAGGTAAAAAACTTGTTAGGAGAACTCACTTTCTCTTTAGCTTCCTTTTAACAGTACGATACTTCTAGCTTGGCAAAACTCCATCCAATTTGTCTTTGTTAACAATCAAAGACCGCTATATCATTTCAAAGAAACCACATGGTAAAATAACAGTTTGTTTAATTGGCTCAGAACAACCATACAGTAAATATTATATAGCATGCATATAAATAAAAAAATCTATAGTGTGTGGAAAACAATTCTGCAGTTGGTCGGAATGTGAAACAGCTAATTTCCCTCAGCTTCTAGCAGCTAGAGTCTAGTTAGTCGCATGGTGGACAGTCATAACCCACTATCTCTACCAGGGGTTTACCAACACAGAAATAGCCATTCTGAGTCACTGGGGCGTCACAGAAGTACGTAAAGACAGTTCTGGACCAGTGATTGAATCATGATCTCAGGCCTGAGGGGTAGCAGTAAACTCAGTCACATCTAAACTCACAAGATTAGCTGTAAGCTCCAAACTCCACTGAGTCCAAACTCCACTGAGTCCAAACTCCACTGAGTCCAAACTCCACTGAGTCCAAACTCCACTGTCTGCAGGAAAGGTAGACCAGCTAACAGCATGCAGACCTGGAGTCTGAATCACAGCTTACTGCTCTGATGCTCCACGCTCAGCTCCACTCCGACAGACTAGCTTTACGAGGAGTGTTTTTTGAGGGAAAACATAAAATGCCATTAACAGCGAGCGTCAATAAAACCCAAGGATAAAACATGCCTGTGTTGTGGGTATTGTAAGCAGTGTACTGGCTGTGTCTGACATGACGGCTACTGTGCCTCTGGCGCAGGCCATGCTTCCATAAAACCCAACATTAGTTCCATGACCAGTAGGGGCTCTCATTACAGCCAGATCAAGACGAAGATGTGAAGATGGGATGCAGAACTAAGCAGATGAATCAAATACTGCAAGCCCATAAGCACAATTCCATAGTCTCCCATGCACCAACCAAAACTAAGACACTTGCTCTTCTTACTGTAACAGACCCCTTTACTACAGTGGCAAATATAACCAGGTCTGATCGGGGGACAGGTCGTGATATTAGGAAACTCAAGGGAATGAAACTCAAACTAACAAAACTAACAACTGAATGCAGCAAAAGCATGTCAAAGAAAAGTGATAGTGAGGACTCTGAGATCCACCCAGAGAGATGGAAGTTCACCCAGTAGACAGGAGAGGAGTACACCCTCTCCTCTCTCCCTCCCTGGGGCCCCCAGGGGCCCACATCGCCAGCTGCTCCCTCCCCTGCCTCTCCCCGCTCAGCTTAGTGCATTGGTTCCTGGCCCATATCGCTCTGCACTGCTCCAGTCAAAGTGCAAAGCAGCAGAAACTATGGAGGCGTTCCCATTTCATTAGCGGCAATGTCGCTCTTGGATGCGTATAATTATGAGAAGTGACTCACTGAGGGTTAGGGTCATTTGTTTTTTGGGGGGGAAAGGATTAATCGCAACAAAAACTCTCTGTGGTACTCAATGCAAAACAATGGTACACCTTTTCCATAACAGAGATATTAGGAATTATCCTACACACAAGTCAACACGTGGTTTATAATGTCCTTATCAACTGTTACACTAAAACACATTGCTTGAAATTGTATGATTGATGTGTTGGTTCATTTGTACCAACTCACACCTAAATTAGGCTGTGTCTGAATAAACAAAATAAATCTATTCAATTCTCTCTTTTCTAATCAGCCAAGCTGTAGTGTACAATCAGGAGTGCTGGTCCCAGAGTTCATGCTTCCTTCATGTACACATTGTGTTTAATTCTAACAAGCCTCCTCAGAGTCACACTTAATTCCACTAACGTCAGATTGACAGTGTTTCATAATCAATAAGACTGTCAAAGAGAGGCCTCTGAAGTCACAGGCAGCACTACACAGACAGCCTCCTACTAGGGTGTAATACCTGCTGGTGTGCATCTATTAACTACCATCATTTATATTGTAATTCATCTAGCTATGTGTTTTGTATATCAACTGTTAGGAGCATCAAGTATCCTCTGTACTGCATCATATGATACACATAGCCTGGTAACAATGCACATAAAGCTTACCTCTGAAAATCAAACAAAAATAGACATTTTCTGATGAAGAAAGCATGGATTGTTGTTAATGTGGGTGTAATTTGGAGGCTGTTGATTTGTGCTTCCCAGCAGCAGGAGGAGAGGAGGGTGGAGGGGGTTGAAAAAATAAAAGCCTCCCGTTTCCTTTACAGTAAAACCTCCTATTAATCCACAAGTTATAATGAAATTATTCAATGGGATCCAATTCCTTAGTGGCAACAAAAAGACGGAACAGCGCAATGAGAGGATTCATTTCCTACTGGAAGGATTTGGGCTCAGTATTTGGAGAGGGAGGTTTACATTTCCTACTGGAAGGATTTGGGCTCAGTATTTGGAGAGGGAGGTTTACATTTCCTACTGGAAGGATTTGGGCTCAGTATTTGGAGATGGAGGTTTACATTTCCTACTGGAAGGATTTGGGCTCAGTATTTGGAGAGGGAGGTTTACATTTCCTACTGGAAGGATTGGGCTCAGTATTTGGAGAGGGAGGTTTACATTTCCTACTGGAAGGATTTGGGCTCAGTATTTGGAGAGGGAGGTTTACATTTCCTACTGGAAGGATTTGGGCTCAGTATTTGGAGAGGGAGGTTTACATTTCCTACTGGAAGGATTTGGGCTCAGTATTTGGAGAGGGAGGTTTACATTTCCTACTGGAAGGATTTGGGCTCAGTATTTGGAGAGGGAGGTTTACATTTCCTACTGGAAGGATTGGGCTCAGTATTTGGAGAGGGAGGTTTACATTTCCTATTGGAAGGATTTGGCCTCAGTATTTGGAGATGGAGGTTTACATTTCCTACTGGAAGGATTTGGGCTCAGTATTTGGAGATGGAGGTTTACATTTCCTACTGGAAGGATTTGGGCTCAGTATTTGGAGATGGAGGTTTACATTTCCTACTGGAAGGATTTGGGCTCAGTATTTGGAGAGGGAGGTTTACATTTCCTACTGGAAGGATTTGGGCTCAGTATTTGGAGAGGGAGGTTTACATTTCCTACTGGAAGGATTTGGGCTCAGTATTTGGAGAGGGAGGTTTACATTTCCTACTGGAAGGATTTGGGCTCAGTATTTGGAGAGGGAGGTTTACATTTCCTACTGGAAGGAGTTGGGCTCAGTATTTGGAGAGGGAGGTTTACATTTCCTACTGGAAGGATTTGGGCTCAGTATTTGGAGAGGGAGGTTTACATTTCCTACTGGAAGGATTTGGGCTCAGTATTTGGAGAGGGAGGTTTACATTTCCTACTGGAAGGATTTGGGCTCAGTATTTGGAGAGGGAGGTTTACATTTCCTACTGGAAGGATTTGGGCTCAGTATTTGGAGATGGAGGTTTACATTTCCTACTGGAAGGATTTGGGCTCAGTATTTGGAGAGGGAGGTTTACATTTCCTACTGGAAGGATTGGGCTCAGTATTTGGAGAGGGAGGTTTACATTTCCTACTGGAAGGATTTGGGCTCAGTATTTGGAGAGGGAGGTTTACATTTCCTACTGGAAGGATTTGGGCTCAGTATTTGGAGAGGGAGGTTTACATTTCCTACTGGAAGGATTTGGGCTCAGTATTTGGAGAGGGAGGTTTACATTTCCTACTGGAAGGATTTGGGCTCAGTATTTGGAGAGGGAGGTTTACATTTCCTATTGGAAGGATTTGGGCTCAGTATTTGGAGATGGAGGTTTACATTTCCTACTGGAAGGATTTGGGCTCAGTATTTGGAGATGGAGGTTTACATTTCCTACTGGAAGGATTTGGGCTCAGTATTTGGAGATGGAGGTTTACATTTCCTACTGGAAGGATTTGGGCTCAGTATTTGGAGAGGGAGGTTTACATTTCCTACTGGAAGGATTTGGGCTCAGTATTTGGAGAGGGAGGTTTACATTTCCTACTGGAAGGATTTGGGCTCAGTATTTGGAGAGGGAGGTTTACATTTCCTACTGGAAGGATTTGGGCTCAGTATTTGGAGAGGGAGGTTTACATTTCCTACTGGAAGGATTTGGGCTCAGTATTTGGAGAGGGAGGTTTACATTTTCTACTGGAAGGAGTTGGGCTCAGTATTTGGAGATGGAGGTTTACATTTCCTACTGGAAGGATTTGGGCTCAGTATTTGGAGAGGGAGGTTTACATTTCCTACTGGAAGGATTTGGGCTCAGTATTTGGAGAGGGAGGTTTACATTTCCTACTGGAAGGATTTGGGCTCAGTATTTGGAGAGGGAGGTTTACATTTCCTACTGGAAGGAGTTGGGCTCAGTATTTGGAGATGGAGGTTTACATTTCCTACTGGAAGGATTTGGGCTCAGTATTTGGAGAGGGAGGTTTACATTTCCTACTGGAAGGATTTGGGCTCAGTATTTGGAGAAGGAGGTTTACATTTCCTACTGGAAGGATTTGGGCTCAGTATTTGGAGAGGGAGGTTTACATTTCCTACTGGAAGGATTTGGGCTCAGTATTTGGAGAGGGAGGTTTACATTTCCTACTGGAAGGATTTGGGCTCAGTATTTGGAGAGGGAGGTTTACATTTCCTACTGGAAGGATTTGGGCTCAGTATTTGGAGATGGAGGTTTACATTTCCTACTGGAAGGATTTGGGCTCAGTATTTGGAGAGGGAGGTTTACATTTCCTACTGGAAGGATTTGGGCTCAGTATTTGGAGATGGAGGTTTACATTTCCTACTGGAAGGATTTGGGCTCAGTATTTGGAGATGGAGATTTACATTTCCTACTGGAAGGATTTGGGCTCAGTATTTGGAGATGGAGGTTTACATTTCCTACTGGAAGGATTTGGGCTCAGTATTTGGAGAGGGAGGTTTACATTTCCTACTGGAAGGATTTGGGCTCAGTATTTGGAGATGGAGGTTTACATTTCCTACTGGAAGGATTTGGGCTCAGTATTTGGAGAGGGAGGTTTACATTTCCTACTGGAAGGATTTGGGCTCAGTATTTGGAGATGGAGGTTTACATTTCCTACTGGAAGGATTTGGGCTCAGTATTTGGAGAGGGAGGTTTACATTTCCCCTCTTGTCATTAGAAAGTCAGACGCTCTATTAGAAGACAGCTTCCCTCCCTCACAGCCTCTCGTGCGTGTGTGTATATATTTATGTGTGTGTGTCCCGTCGTCTCAGTTCAACTCTTTTGAACATTCCCTCCCCTCTCCTCTTTTGGAAGAAGATAGGTATATAATGTCACATACCTCTCATTCTGCTGTTCATTCCTTTGTCTTTCTCTCCCTTTTTTCTTTCTTTCTTTCTCCCTCTTTTCTTTCTCCCTCCCTCTTTCTTTCTCCCTCTCCTTTTTTCTTTCTTTCTCTCTCCCTATTTTCTTTATTTTTCTCTCCCTCTTTTCTTTCTCTCTCCCTCTTTTCTTTCTCTCTACCGTTCCAGCGTGTTGGGAGATCAGACATTGTAAGGGATTGGGAACGCACCACAGAAACATTTTTTCTGCTCCAATCTGCCGTCTGACTGTTGTTGTTGGAAATCCCTAAGCAAAATAACTCATTCAAATGATCAAATAGTGTTGTGTGGTGTGTTATGCCACTGATCCCTGTGAGACAAATACTAACGTTGAGGAATAAGGACTATCAGATATGATCCACTTACTGTCAACACAACAACATCCTCAAACATTCATTGATAAATGCAACTGTCACACCCTGGCCTTAGTTATCTTTGTTTTCATTATTATTTTAGTTAGGTCAGGGTGTGACATGGGGAAGTTTGTGTGTTTTTGTATTGTCTAGGGTGTTGTATGGTTTAGGGGGTTATATAGAGTAGATGGGTTAGTGTTCAGTGTAGGTGTCTAGGAAAGTCTATGGTTGCCTGAATTGGTTCTCAATCAGAGACAGCTGGTTATTGTTGTCTCTGATTGGGAGCCATATTTAAGGCAGCCATAGGCTTTAGCTGTTTGTGGGTAATTGTCTATGTCTAGTCTATGTTGCATGTTTGCACTTAGTCATTTATAGCTTCACGTTCGTCATTTTGTTGTTTTGTTTCGTTTGTTCTTCTTCAAAATAAAGAGAAGATGTATTTTGCACACGCTGCGCCTTGGTCCACTCTCTCTAAAGAAGAAGATCGTGACAGAATTACCCACCAATCTAGGACCAAGCGGCGTGTCAAGCGGCAACAGGACCCACCTACACAGGATTCATGGACATGGGAGGAGATACTGGATGGTAAGGGACCTTGGGCACAACCGGGAGAATATCGCCTCCCTCGTGAAGAGCTGGAGGCAGCTAAAGCCGAGAGGAGGCGATATGAGGAGGCAGCACGGAAGCAAGGCTGGAAGCCCGTGAGTACAACCCAAAAATTTATTGGGGGGGGCCTTAAAGGGAGTGTGGCGAAGTCAGGTAGGAGACCTGCGCCTACTCCCTGTACTTACCGTGGAGAGCGAGAGTACGGGCAGACACCGTGTTACGCAGTAGAGCGCATGGTGTCTCCTGTACGCGTGCATAGCCCGGTTCGGTACATTCCAGCTCCACGTATCGGCCGGGCTAGATTGAGCGTTGAGCCGGATGTCATGAAGCCGGTCCAACGCATCTGGCCACCAGTGCGTCTCCTTGGGCCGGCTTACATGGCACCAGCCTTACGCATGGTGTCCCCGGTTCGCCTACATAGCCCGGTGCGGGTTATTCCACCTCCCCGCACTGGTCGGGCGACGGGGAGCATACAACCAGGTAAGGTTGGACAGGCTCAGTGCTCAAGGGAGCCAGTACGCCTGCACGGTCCGGTATTTCCGGCGCCACCTCCCCGCTCCAGCCCAGTACCACCAGTGCCTACACCACGCACCAGGCTTCCTGTGCGTCTTCAGAGCCCTGTGCCTCCTCCACGCACTAGCTCTATGGTGCGTGTCTCCAGCCCTTTACCACCAGTGCCTACACCACGCACCAAGCCTCCTGTGTGTCCCCAGAGTCCTGTGCGTCCTGTTGCTGCTCCCCGCACTAGCCCTGAGATGCGTGTCCTCAGCCCGGTACCACCAGTTCCGGCACCACGCACTAGGCCTAATGTGCGTCCCCAGGGTCCAGCATGCCCTGTTCCTTCTCCCCGCACTAGCCCTGAGATGCGTGTCCTCAACCCGGTACCTCCAGTTCCGGCACCACGCACCAGGCCTACAGTGCATCTCAGCCGGCCAGAGTCTGCCGTCTGCCCAACGGCGCCTGAACTGCCCGTCTGCCCAACGGCGCCTGAACTGCCCGTCTGCCCAACGGCGCCTGAACTGCCCGTCTGCCCAACGGCGCTTGAACTGCCCGTCTGCCCAACGGCTCCTGAACTGCCCGTCTGCCCAACGCCGTCTGAACTGTCCGTCTGCCAAGCGCCGCATGAACTGCCCGTCTGTACTGAGTATTCAAAGCCGCCCGTCTGCCATGAGCCTTCAGAGCCGTCCGCCAGCCAGAAGCCGCTAGAGCCTTCCGCCAGACAGGAGCCGCTAGAGCCGTCCGCCAGACAGGAGCCGCCAAAGCCTTCCGCCAGACAGGAGCAGCCAGAGCCTTCCGCCAGACAGGATCAGCCAGAGCCTTCCGCCAGACAGGATCAGCCAGAGCCTTCCGCCAGACAGGATCAGCCAGAGCCTTCCGCCAGACAGGATCAGCCAGAGCCTTCCGCCAGACAGGATCAGCCAGAGCCTTCCGCCAGACAGGATCAGCCAGAGCCTTCCGCCAGACAGGATCAGCCAGAGCCTTCCGCCAGCCATGAGCAGCCAGATCCGTCAGCCAGCCATGAGCAGCCAGATCCGTCAGCCAGCCATGAGCAGCCAGATCCGTCAGCCAGCCATGAGCAGCCAGATCCGTCAGCCAGCCATGAGCAGCCAGATCCGTCAGCCAGCCATGAGCAGCCAGATCCGTCAGCCAGCCATGAGCCGTCCAGCCAGGATCCGCCAGAGCCGTCCAGCCAGGATCCGCCAGAGCCGTCCAGCCAGGATCCGCCAGAGCCGGCCAGCCAGGATCCGCCAGAGCCGCCCAGCCAGGATCCGCCAGCCGGCCAGGATCCGCCAGAGCCAGCCAGCCAGGATCTGCCCCTTAGTCCGGTGCTGCCCCTTAGTCCGGGGCTGCCCCTTAGTCCGGGGCTGCCCCTTAGTCCGGTGCTGTCCCTCAGTCCGGGGCTGCCCCTTATCCTGGTGCTGCCCCTTATCCTGGTGCTGCCCCTTATCCTGGTGCTGCCCCTTATCCTGGTGCTGCCCCTTATCCTGGTGCTGCCCCTTAGTCCGGTACTGCCCCTTAGTCCGGTGCTGCCCCTTAGTCCGGTGCTGCCACTTAGTCCGGTGCTGCCCCTTAACTTCTTATGGCTGCAGGGGGCGTTACTGAGTAGCCAGCTAAATCGTGCCCATTTCAAACGGCCTCGTACTCAATTCTTGCTCGTACAATATGCATATTATTGTTATTATTGGATAGAAAACACTCTCTAGTTTCTATAGCCGTTTGAATTATGTCTCTGAGTGAAACAGAACTCATTCTACAGCACTTTTCCTCCCAGTGTGTCAGATTTCAGACATCTTGGCCTCTGGTTCCAGATCAGTTTTAAAAGTCTCTGTAAATCCTATGAGGATACAAACACTGCCCACGCCTTCCTCTAGATGTCAGTAAGTGGTGACAATTTGAATGGAGTCGATTGCGCAATCAGTGCCTCTATAAATGACCAAATACCGGAAGTAGCGTTCTTTTGGACCCTGCGCTCAACGCAAGAAGGACGTTGGACTTGGCTTTTTCCAAGCCTTTGTTTAGCCAGTAATATAGCGCCGGTCATGTTTTTACCCGTTATAGGTGTTAAAAACATCATACGTTAGTTAATTTAAACCGTTTTATAGCAATTTATATCCGTTTAGTGCGATTTTGAGGAAGTTCTATGTGATGCTCTTTGAAGCTTTGGGCACGTTTCGGGGTCCCGGTCGAACGTTAGTGGGCATTTCGACGGACAGAGGACATCTTTCGACCAAAAGAAGATTAGACCCAAGAAAGGATACATTGCCCAAGAATCTGATGGAAGATCACCTCACAGTAAGAAATATTTAATATGATAATTCGTTGTTCTGTCGAAATTTTTTAAACGCATATTCCGCCATTTTGTTTGCTATAGCTTCGCTTGGCGAACCCTGTATTGCACAGTAAGGATAATTTTAGAAATGTAAATCAGCGATTGCATAAAGAACTAATTTGTCTTTCGATTCCTGTCAACCCTGTATTTTTTAGTCAAGTATATGATTAGCTATTGATTAAACTAGATCACTCTGAAAGATGGCGACCGACATTTTCAGGCATGTTTTGCTACTATTTTCATTGTATAACCACGTTTTTTTATGGCTAAATATGCACATTTTCGAACAAACTCTATATGTATGTTGTAATATGATGTTACAGGAGTGTCATCGGAAGAATTCTGAGAAGGTTAGTGAAAAAATTAATATATTTTGGCGATGATTACGTTATCGCTCTCTTTGGCTTGAATCGATGCTCTGGTAACGTTTGCACATGTGGTATGCTAATATAACGATTTATTGTGTTTTCGCTGTAAAACACTTAGAACATCTGAAATATTGTCTGAATTCATAAGATCTGTGTCTTTCCATTGCTGTGAGTTGTGTATTTTTAAGAAATGTTTTATGATTAGTAATTAGGTAATACACGTTGCTCTGTGTATTTATTCTAGTCGAGTTGTGATGGTGGGTGCAATTGTAAACTAGGATTTCTACCTGAAATATGCACATTTTTCTAACAAAACCTATCCTATACAATAAATATGTTATCAGACTGTCATCTGATGAGGTTTTTTCTTGGTTAGTGGCTATCAATATCTTTATTTGGCCGAATTGGTGATAGCTAGTGGTGGAGAGAAAAAATGGTGGACAAAGAAAAATGGTGTCTTTTGCTAACGTGGTTAGCTAATAGATTTACATATTTTGTCTTCCCTGTAAAACATTTTAAAAATCTGAAATGGTGGCTTTATTCACAAGATCTGTATCTTTCATTTGGTGTCTTGGACTTGTGATTTAATGATATTTAGATGCTACTATTTAATTGTGACGCTATGCTAGCGATGCTAATCAGTGTGGGGGGGGGGGGGTGGGGGGTGTGTACCGATGTCGGGACAGCCCGCCTAACAGGTTAATCCAGTGGGGTTAAATTGGCGGGTGGTCATTTGGAGGAGGCTACGAAAGCGGGTAGTGACTATGGTGGGGTGGGGACCACGACCAGTGCCAGAGCCGCCACCGTGGACAGACGCCCACCCAGACCCTCCCCTAGACTTTATGCTGGTGCGCCCGGAGTTCGCACCTTAAGGGGGGGGTTATGTCACACCCTGGCCTTAGTTATCTTTGTTTTCATTATTATTTTAGTTAGGTCAGGGTGTGACATGGGGAAGTTTGTGTGTTTTTGTATTGTCTAGGGTGTTGTATGGTTTAGGGGGTTATATAGAGTAGATGGGTTAGTGTTCAGTGTAGGTGTCTAGGAAAGTCTATGGTTGCCTGAATTGGTTCTCAATCAGAGACAGCTGGTTATTGTTGTCTCTGATTGGGAGCCATATTTAAGGCAGCCATAGGCTTTAGCTGTTTGTGGGTAATTGTCTATGTCTAGTCTGTTGCATGTTTGCACTTAGTCATTTATAGCTTCACGTTCGTCATTTTGTTGTTTTGTTTCGTTTGTTCTTCTTCAAAATAAAGAGAAGATGTATTTTGCACACGCTGCGCCTTGGTCCACTCTCTCTAAAGAAGAAGATCGTGACAGCAACAGAACATACAAAACAAAATGTACAATAACTACACAATTTAAGATTGAATCCAAAAGTAAGTTAGTACAAACATAAATGATATCAAATGGAATCTAACTTACATCTAGTTAACCCACCAAGTTTATTTAGTTCAAATGCAATTTAATTGATAAAAGGGAAAGTTATTCTAGCCCTGAATTGTAACCTGTTCTGAGATCTGTAGTAAATGGCCATTAGATTGATGTTTTCATTTGTATACCCGCACTCCTTTATCTCTCCTCTCTCTCCTTTATCTCTCCTCTCCCCTCTCTCTCCTCTCCCCCCTCTCTCATCTTTCCCCTCTCTCTCATCTTTCCCGTCTCTCATCTTTCCCCTCTCTCTCATCTTTCCCCTCTCTCTCATCTTTCCCCTCTCTCTCATCTTTCCCCCCTCTCCCATCTTTCCCCCATCTCTCATCTTTCCCCCATCTCCCATCTTTCCCCCATCTCTCATCTTTCCCCCATCTCTCATCTTTCCCCCCTCTCTCATCTTTCCCCCCTCTCTCATCTTTCCCCTCTCTCTCATCTTTCCCCTCTCTCTCATCTTTCCCCTCTCTCTTCACTCCCCTCTCTCTTCACTCCCCTCTCTCTCATCTTTCCCCTCTCTCTCCTCTCTCTCCCCTCTCTCTTCTCTCATCTCTCTCATCTCTCCCCTCTCTCTCATCTCTCCCCTCTCTCTCATCTTTCCCCTCTCTCTCATCTTTCCCCTCTTTCTCATCTTTCCCCTCTTTCTCATCTTTCCCCTCTCTCTTCTCTCCCCTCTCTCTTCTCTCCCCTCTCTCTCTCCTTTCCCCTCTCTCTCCTCTCCCCTCTCTCTCCTCTCCCCTCTCTCTCATCTTTCCCCTCTCTCTCATCTTTCCCCTCTCTCTCATCTTTCCCCTCTCTCTCATCTTTCCCCTCTCTCTTCTCTCCCCTCTCTCTCCCCTCTCTCTCTCCTCTCTCTCCTTTCCCCTCTCTCTTCTCTCCCCTCTCTCTCTTCTCTCCCCTCTCTCTCTCCTTTCCCCTCTCTCTCCTTTCCCCTCTCTCTCCTCTCCCCTCTCTCTCATCTTTCCCCTCTCTCTCATCTTTCCCCTCTCTCTCATCTTTCCCCTCTCTCTCATCTTTCCCCTCTCTCTTCTCTCCCCTCTCTCCTCTCTCTCCCCTCTCTCTCTCCTCTCTCTCATCTTTTCTCTCTCTCCTCTCTCTCTCATCTTTTCTCTCTCTCCTCTCTCTCTCATCTTTTCTCTCTCTCCTCTCTCTCCTCTTTTATTTCTCTCTCTCCCCTCTACCTACTCTCTCTCCTCTTTCACATCTCTCCCCTATATTCCCTCTCTCTCCCCTCTCTTCCCTCTCTCTCTCCTCTCTCCCCTCTCTTCCTCTCTTCCAGGGCCATATCAGGAGTAAAGGTATGTAAGCTGAACAGAAGCTCACACCTGGGGATGGAGAGCACCAGAGAGAGAGAAAGAGACTATTGCACTTGCTTTGGCAAAGTACTAATAAAAGCCATATAAAGTACTAATAAAAGCCAAATAAAGTATTTATAAAACCCATATAAAGTACTAATAAAAGCCATATAGAGTATTTATAAAAGCCTTATAAAGAATTTATAAAATACTTATAAAGTATTTATAAAAGACATGTAAAGTATTTATAAAAGACTTATAGGACTTATTATAACGTATTTCATCTATCTTATTGGCTACCTGTAAGAAGCTGTCACTTAGCAGACACATGGAGATGGCTAAGCGCTAATACATGTACGCAGCTCACCAATCTATCACCAACACACCTGCCTTCCTATGACACCTGACCCCAGCGCGCACCTGTCTTCCTATGACACCTGACCCCAGCGCGCACCTGTCTTCCTATGACACCTGTCTTCCTATGACACCTGACCCCAGCGCACACCTGTCTTCCTATGACACCTGAACCCAGCGCACACCTGTCTTCCTATGACACCTGACACCAGAGCACACCTGTCTTCCTATGACACCTGACCCCAGCGCACACCTGTCTTCCTATGACACCTGACCCCAGCGCGCACCTGTCTTCCTATTACACCTGACCCCAGCGCACACCTGTCTTCCTATGACACCTGACCCCAGCGCGCACCTGTCTTCCTATGACACCTGACCCCAGCGCGCACCTGTCTTCCTATGACACCTGACCCCAGCGCACACCTGTCTTCCTATGACACCTGACCCCAGCGCGCACCTGTCTTCCTATTACACCTGACCCCAGCGCACACCTGTCTTCCTATGACACCTGACCCCAGCGCGCACCTGTCTTCCTATGACACCTGACCCCAGCGCACACCTGTCTTCCTATGACACCTGACCCCAGCGCGCACCTGTCTTCCTATGACACCTGACCCCAGCGCGCACCTGTCTTCCTATGACACCTGACCCCAGCGCGCACCTGTCTTCCTATGACACCTGACCCCAGCGCACACCTGTCTTCCTATGACACCTGACCCCAGCGCGCACCTGTCTTTCTATGACACCTGACCCCAGCGCACACCTGTCTTCCTATGGCACCTGTACCCAGAGCACACCTGTCTTCCTATCACACCTGTACCCAGAGCACACCTGCCTTCCTATGACACCTGACCCCAGCGCACACCTGTCTTCCTATGACACCTGACCCCAGCGCACACCTGTCTTCCTATGACACCTGTACCCAGCACACACCTGCCTTCCTATGACACCTGACCCCAACGCACACCTGTCTTCCTATGGCACCTGTACCCAGCACACACCTGCCTTCCTATGACACCTGACCCCAGCGCACACCTGTCTTCCTATGGCACCTGTACCCAGCACACACCTGCCTTCCTATGACACCTGACCCCAGCGCACACCTGTCTTCCTATGGCACCTGTACCCAGCACACACCTGCCTTCCTATGACACCTGACCCCAGCGCACACCTGTCTTCCTATGACACCTGTACCCAGAGCTCACCTGTCTTCCTATTACACCTGCACCCAGCGCACACCTGTCTTCCTATCACACCTGCCCCCAGCGCACACCTGTCTTCCTATGACACCTGCCCCCAGCGCACACCTGTCTTCCTATGGCACCTCTACCTAGAGCACACCTGTCTTCCTATGGCACCTGTACCCAGAGCACACCTGTCTTCCTATGGCACCTCTACCCAGAGCACACCTGTCTTCCTATCACACCTGTACCCAGAGCACACCTGTCTTCCTATGACACCTGCCCCCAGCGCACACCTGTCTTCCTATGACACCTGCCCCCAGCGCACACCTGTCTTCCTATGACATCTCTACCCAGAGCACACCTGTTTCCCATGCCAATAAAGCCCTTTGAATTGAATTGAGAGATAGAAAGAGAGTAAGAGAGAGAAGAAGGGAAGGAGGGGTTAAGGGGGCTCTTTAGGGAAGGTGCCCTGTCTCTCCGCGCAGAGTGAGGCTGTTTCAATTCTGCATGTATTGCAAGGTTGCTATCTATTTCAGATCAACAGTGTGGGTCAGAGTTCAGGACTGCCAGAGTTTCCCCAATCCTCCCAAGGCCCCTGATTGACAGCAATCAGCATCTCTTCGGCATCACTCGGGGAACAAAGTGAGAGTCAAGACAGCGGGTGATTTCATCTGTCATTTTTAATTATCCAAATGATATTCACAGACAAAACCTTTCCCCATCCGTCAGGGCATCACATTACCATAGACAATGTTTGTTTAAAGACTGGCCTATAAAATCTAACAATTATGAATGCAGACAAGCCCTTGCTATTGACTGCATAAATAATAAGCTCCCTGTTTTTTTCTCCCTGTCCGAATTCCCATTGCTAATGAAGGGGTGTGTCTGGGCATGGGGGCCACACAGGAAGTATAGAGGAGGGCTGGTAATCAGAATGCCTGGCTCAACGTTCGACATTGACCTTCTCCTCAAGATTCTAGCATGAGGTCAGGTCAGGCTGCCACAAGAGCCATGGTGAAATAGAGCTGAAAATAACACCTTGTTCTGTGCCAGTGTGTGTGTGTGTGTGTATGTGTGTGTGTGTGTGTGGTGTGTGTGTGTGTGTGTGTGTGTGTGTGTGTGTGTGAGTGTCTGAGTATGCAAACAATTACCTATCTTTAATCTACTGATTCTGTTACATTTTCCACACCATAAAAACATGACAAAGTACTAATAAAAACCATATAAAGTACTAATAAAAGCCAAATAAAGTATGTATAAAAGCCATATAAAGTACTAAAAAAAGGCAAATCAAGTATTTATAAAACCCATTTAAAGTACTAATAAAAGCCATATAAAGGATTTATAACACTTTATAAAGAATTTATAAAATAATTATAAAGTATTTATAAAAGATATGTAAAGTACTTATAAAGCCTTATAAAGTATTTATAAAAGCCTTCTAGGACTTATTATAACGTATTTCATCTATCTTATTGGCTACCTGTAAGAAGCTGTCACTTAGCAGACACATGGAGATGGCTAAGAGCTAATACATGTACGCAG
This sequence comes from Salvelinus namaycush, assembly GCF_016432855.1. Lineage (NCBI taxonomy): Eukaryota > Metazoa > Chordata > Actinopteri > Salmoniformes > Salmonidae > Salvelinus > Salvelinus namaycush. The sequence goes on along the minus strand of NC_052334.1, from coordinate 11,816,638 downwards.
CTCACCAATCTATCGCCAACACACCTGCCTTCCTATGACACCTGTACCCAGCGCACACCTGTCTTCCTATGACACCTGTACCCAGCGCACACCTGTCTTCCTATGACACCTGCACCCAGCGCACACCTGTCTTCCTATTACACCTGCACCCAGCGCACACCTGTCTACCTATGACACCTGTACCCAGCGCACACCTGTCTTCCTATGACACCTGTATTCCTATGACACCTACACCCAGCGCACACCTGTCTTCCTATGACACCTGTATTCCTATGACACCTACACGCAGCGCACACCTGCCTTCCTATGACACTTGTACCCAGCGCACACCTGTCTACCTATGACACTTGTACCCAGCGCACACCTGTCTTCCTATGACACCTGTCTTCCTATGACACCTGCACCCAGCGCACACCTGTCTACCTATGACACTTGTACCCAGCGCACACCTGTCTACCTATGACACTTGTACCCAGCGCACACCTGTCTTCCTATGACACCTGCCTTCCTATGACACTTGTACCCAGCGCACACCTGTCTTCCTATGACACCTGCCTTCCTATGACACTTGTACCCAGCGCACACCTGTCTACCTATGACACCTGTACCCAGCGCACACCTGTCTTCCTATGACACCTGTCTTCCTATGACACCTGCACCCAGCGCACACCTGTCTACCTATGAGACCTGTACCCAGCGCACACCTGTCTACTTATGACACCTGTACCCAGCGCACACCTGTGTTCCTATGACACCTGTACCCAGCGCACACCTGTCTTCCTATGACACCTGTACCCAGAGCACACCTGTCTACCTATGACACCTGTACCCAGCGCACACCTGTCTCCCTATGACACCTGTACCCAGCGCACACCTGTCTTCCTATGACACCTGTACCCAGAGCACACCTGTCTACCTATGACACCTGTACCCAGAGCACACCTGTCTACCTATGACACCTGTACCCAGAGCACACCTGTCTACCTATGACACCTGTACCCAGCGCACACCTGTCTTCCTATGACACCTGTACCCAGCGCACACCTGTCTTCCTATGACACCTGTACACAGAGCACACCTGTCTACCTATGACACCTGTACCCAGCGCACACCTGTCTACCTATGACACCTGTACCCAGCGCACACCTGTCTTCCTATTACACCTGCACCCAGCGCACACCTGTCTACCTATGACACTTGTACCCAGCGCACACCTGTCTTCCTATGACACCTGTACCCAGCGCACACCTGTCTACCTATGACACTTGTACCCAGCGCACACCTGTCTTCCTATGACACCTGTCTTCCTATGACACCTGCACCCAGCGCACACCTGTCTACCTATGACACCTGCACCCAGCGCACACCTGTCTACTTATGACACCTGTACCGAGCGCACACCTGTCTACTTATGACACCTGTACCGAGCGCACACCTGTCTACTTATGACAGCTGTACCCAGCGCACACCTGTCTACCTATGACACCTGCACCCAGCGCACACCTGTCTACTTATGACACCTGTACCGAGCGCACACCTGTCTTCCTATGACACCTGTACCCAGCGCACACCTGTCTTCCTATGACACCTGTACCCAGCGCACACCTGTCTTCCTATGACACCTGTACCCAGCTCACACCTGTCTTCCTATGACACCTGTCTTCCTATGACACCTTTCTTCCTATGACACCTGCACCCAGCGCACCCCAGTCTTCCTACAACACCTGTACCCAGCGCACACCTGTCCTCCTATGACACCTGTACCCAGTGCACACCTGTCTTCCTATGACACCTGTCTTCTTATGACACCTGCACCCAGCGCACACCTGTCTTCCTATGACACTTGTACCCAGCGCACACCTGTCCTCCTATGACACCTGTACCCAGCGCACACCTGTCTTCCTATGACACCTGTCTTCTTATGACACCTGCACCCAGCGCACACCTGTCTTCCTATGACACTTGTACCCAGCGCACACCTGTCTTCCAATGACACCTGTCTTCCTATGACACTTGTACCCAGCGCACACCTGTCTTCCTATGACACCTGCACGCAGCGCACACCTGCCTTCCGATGACACTTGTACCCAGCGCACACCTGTCTTCATATGACACTTGTCTTCCTATGACACCTGCACGCAGCGCACACCTGCCTTCCTATGACACTTGTACCCAGCGCACACCTGTCTACCTATGACACTTGTACCCAGCGCACACCTGTCTTCCTATGACACCTGTCTTCCTATGACACCTGCACCCAGCGCACACCTGTCTACCTATGAGACCTGTACCCAGCGCACACCTGTCTACTTATGACACCTGTACCCAGCGCACACCTGTCTACTTATGACACCTGTACCCAGCGCACACCTGTCTACCTATGACACCTGTACCCAGCGCACACCTGTCTTCCTATGACACCTGTACCGAGCGCACACCTGTCTCCCTATGACACCTGTACCCAGCGCACACCTGTCTTCCTATGACACCTGTACCCAGCGCACACCTGTCTTCCTATGACAACTGTACCCAGCGCACACCTGTCTTCCTATGACACCTGTACCCAGCGCACACCTGTCTTCCTATGACAACTGTACCCAGCGCACACCTGTCTTCCTATGACACCTGTACCCAGCGCACACCTGTCTCCCTATGACACCTGTACCCAGCGCACACCTGTCTTCCTATGACACCTGTCTTCCTATGACACCTACACCCAGCGCACACCTGTATTCCTACGACACCTGTACCCAGCGCACACCTGTCTTCCTATGACACCTGTCTTCCTATGACACCTACACCCAGCGCACCCCAGTCTTCCTACGACACCTGTACCCAGCGCACACCTGTCTTCCTATGACACTTGTACCCAGCGCACACCTGTCTTCCTATGACACCTGTCTTCCTATGACACCTGTACCCAGGCCACACCTGTACCCAGCACACACCTGTCTTCCTATGACACCTGTACCCAGGCCACACCTGTACCCAGCACACACCTGTCTTCCTTTGACACCTGTACCCAGCCTGTCTTCCTATCACACCTGTACCCAGCGCACAACTGTCTTCCTATGACACCTGTACCCAGCGCACACCTTTCTTCCTATGGCACCTGTACCCAGCACACACCTGTCTTCCTATGACACCTGCTCCCAGCGCACACCTGACTTCCTATGACACCTGTACCCAGAGCTCACCTGTCTTCCTATGACACCTGTTATTCTATGACACCTGTACCCAGAGCCCACCTGTCTTCTTATGACACCTGTTATTCTATGACACCTGTACCCAGCGCACACCTGTCTTCCTATCACACCTGTACCCAGCACACACCTGTCTTCCTATGACACTTGTACCCAGCGCACACCTGTCTTCCTATGACACTTGTCTTCCTATGACACCTGTACCCAGCGCACACCTGTCTTCCTATGACACCTGTCTTCCTATGACACCTGTCTTCCTATCACACCTGTACCCAGCACACACCTGTCTTCCTATGACACTTGTACCCAGCGCACACCTGTCTTCCTATGACACTTGTCTTCCTATGACACCTGTACCCAGCGCACACCTGTCTTCCTATGACACCTGTCTTCCTATGACACCTGTACCCAGGCCACACCTGTACCCAGCATACACCTGTCTTCCTATGACACCTGTCTTCCTATGACACCTGCTCCCAGCGCACACCTGCCTTCCTATGACACCTGTACCCAGAGCTCACCTGTCTTCCTATGACACCTGTTATTCTATGACACCTGTACCCAGAGCCCACCTGCCTTCCTATGACACCTGTACCCAGCGCACACCTGTCTACTTATGACACCTGTACCCAGCGCACACCTGTGTTCCTATGACACCTGTACCCAGCGCACACCTGTCTTCCTATGACACTTGTACCAAGCGCACACCTGTCTTCCTATGACACCTGTCTTCCTATGACACCTGTACCCAGGCCACACCTGTACCCAGCGCACACCTGTCTTCCTATGACACTTGTACCCAGCGCACACCTGTCTTCCTATGACACCTGTCTTCCTATGACACCTGCACCCAGCGCACACCTGTCTTCCTATGACACCTGTTATTCTATGACACCTGTACCCAGCGCACACCTGTCTTCCTATGACACCTGTCTTCCTATGACACCTGTACCCAGCGCACACCTGTCTTCCTATGACACCTGTCTTCCTATGACACCTGCACCCAGCGCACACCTGCCTTCCTATGACACCTGTCTTCCTATGACACCTGCACCCAGCGCACACCTGCCTTCCTATGACACCTGTCTTCCTATGACACCTGCACCCAGCGCACACCTGTCTTCCTATGACACCTGTCTTCCTATGACACCTGTACCCAGCGCACACCTGCCTTCCTATGACACCTGTCTTCCTATGACACCTGCACCCAGCGCACACCTGTCTTCCTATGACACATGTCTTCCTATGACACCTGCACTGTGCATCCACCATGCACCTGCTGACATCTGTACATCAATAACAACTGTGCCTGTCTGTCTTCCCGTTCTAACCCAGACTCCATAGACCTCAGAGCACATCCGCAGCCAGCCAGGGCCGGGCCTATCACTGTCTCTACCTGCACCTCAGTGACTACTCTGACACATTGGGCTGTCAGCCTCTCACCTCTCTTACCCCAACTGACTACGTAAAACACACTGAAATGTTTTCATCAACTTGAAATCTCTTACATGGAGAGAACATGCAAAATGAATTCAGTGTCTGTCTGTCTGTCTGTCTGTCTGTCTGTCTGTCTGTCTGTCTGTCTGTCTGTCTGTCTGTCTGTCTGTCTGTCTGTCTGTTCTGTCTGTCTGTCTGTCTGTTCTGTCTGTCTGTCTGTCTGTCTGTCTGTCTGTCTGTCTGCCTGTCTTTCTGTCAGAGGCCCAGCCAGATGCAGCATTGACATGAGCTGCTCATCAAGTGTTGGTTGAGGACAAGCCGGCAAGCTGGGCTGGATTGGGCTCACTGCGTGTGTGCATGTATGGGTGTGTGTGTTTATATGTGTGTATGTGAATGTGTATGTGTGTGTGTGTGTGTGTGTGTGTGTGTGTGTGTGTGTGTGTGTGTGTGTGTGTGTGTGTGTGTGTGTGTGTGTGTGTGCTTGTGTGCTTGTGTGCTTGTGTGTGTGTGCTTGTGTGTGTGAGAGAGAGTATGTAAATTTCCCTCCCATTATGTTATGCAAGGTAGTGAACCACAGCAAGAAGGGTTCTGACATGTTTGCTTTCAACAGCACATTAGTAAACAAAAGGATAACTATCAAGTATGGGAGACAGCGGCTTTCAACGAGGAGAGATAAAAGCTTGGAGTGCTGACCCTTTACACTGCAGAGAGAGAGTGAAACATCAGACCTGCCTTTCTACCAACAGACAGTGCTATACGTGGATTTCTGATAAATACATCCATGGCAGATAAAAATCCATGCAATTTGTGTATGGTTGGTTGACATGGCAATTTGACAAAAATCACAAAATAATGTACTTTTATTGTAAACTGATCACGACTAAAGCATTGTTACACAGCTGTGCCATGGCCACCTGCAATTAAAGTGAAATGAATGCCTATGGCTCAGACCCTGGTGGCCTACGGAAAGACAACAACAGAGTCTTTATATGACAAAGTGACAGGTAGCAAGTAGAGACAGTCTGTACTGCAGTCTTAGTTAACATTGGTAGTGCTGGAGATAGAATGAATGGTGCTACCTCTAGGACTGCTCCCACCATAGATAAGCAGTATACATCTGTGGTGGGTGTGACAGAAGCACAGTGGAGCTGCCTGGGCATGTTGTAATGGCTCACATTCCTAGACTGTTTTGTCTGGGGGGCAGACCAGAGCACAAAGGCCAGCTTCAGGACTTTCCCAATTAACCTCTGGCTTTATCCCTTCCCAACAGGAGGAACAATGGGTCGTACGAACCGCAATCAATAGACAGAGAAGTGATAGACAGAGCAG